>NC_141992.1:193865288-194164608 GCF_049901715.1 Pseudonaja textilis
ACCAATTCCGGACCTCCGATCTCCTGGTTTTAGCAATCTCCCTCTTTCCCCAGAGCTTCCCTTTCACAGGGTAAATCTGTGCTCTCCCTTTTGTGCTTAGGTTTTTCTGCTCTCCGTTATTAAAGAAATTATATTATCTCCTGCCTTCCTGATTCCTTTGATGGGCTTCAGTTTGCTTACAAAGAAAATAGATCAACTGAGGATGTAATTATTACTGTGCTTCACATGGCCTTATCCCATTTGGAAACACCGGGGAATTATGTAAGAATGTTGTTCGCAGATTTTAGTTCTCCTTTCAATACCATCATACTGCACAGATTAATAGCCAAGCTCAAAGATCTAGATTTTCCAGATTCTATTTATTTATGGATATTGGATTTTTTAACAAATAGTCCACAAAGAGTTAAATTGAATGATTATATTTCTACTGTCAAGACACTTAGCATTGGCACTCCTCAAGGTTGTGTCCTTAGTCCACTACTGTTCTCCATTTATTCATCTGATTGCACAAATAAACATCCCTACAATAAGATAATAAAATTTGCAGATGATACTATGCTTGTAGGACTTATTTCTGGGGATGATGAGTCTGCATATCGGGATGAGGTATTACAGCTATCCCACTGGTGCAAAAATAATAATCTTCTATTTAACATTAAGAAGACCAAGGAGGTTATAGTGGACTATAGGAAAAAAAGAGCAGACATTCAGCCACTGTATATAGAGGGAGTTCGTGTGGAACAGGTGGTTGAATGTAAGTATCTCGGGACCATCATTACAAATGACCTGACCTGGAGTGCAAACACCGCTGCTTTAATTAAGAAGGCACAACAACGGCTGTATTTACTAAGGATTCTTAGGAAACAACAACTGGCTGAGCGTCTACTGACTACCTTCTATCGGAGTTCAATTGAGAGTATATTATCCTACTGTCTCTGTGTATGGTTCTTGAGCTGCACAGTGGCAGAGAAAAAGGCAATTCAGAGGGTGATTAAGATGGCCCAAAACATCATTGGCTGCTCACTCCCTCTTTGGAAGAACGGTATAGGAATAGATGTAAGAGGAAGATATTTAATATATTGAATGACTCCTCTCATCCGGGACATCAGCTCTTTGAACTATTACCATCGAGAAGGAGATTCAGGGTATTAAGAACAAGGACGACTAGATTTAAGAACAGTGTTTATCCAAGTGCAGCTTTGAGTTTGAATGCAGGGTCATAAGATTTTTGTGGAATTTAATGGCTGAGAGTAATGGGGTATTTACATTTTTAAATTGTATAGAGATTATTGTATGGTCTGTTGTGTTTAATTTTATTTTTCTTTCAATGGTGTTGTCCAGTTTTACTTGTGGAAGAGCACCCCATTTCGTTGCATCCGCTTGCGAATTTAATGACAAATAAATTCTTATGTCTTATAGTCCTTTCATTTTCCCAACTTCTTTTCTGGCCGCTTTCCGACCGACTTCTGAAAGGTCCTAATCACAACCAGGAGAGAAAAATTTATGCTGTCATTCTTCTGTCATTCTGCTCTCTATAGTCTTCAAAGGATCCAAGTTATAGACCGTTTCTCTGTTCCTGTTACTCTCAGCCTCGCAGGCTGTCACTGCTTTGCTTATTCACTCAAATGGCAGACCGGACTTGAAGCCACCATAGAATGACAGCTTACTCTTTTGCGCCGGGCTCAGGAGCTTCCCTCTTCACTGTTGGGGGGTTGCCTTCCCCCCTCTGCAGCTCGAGGTTCTCCACGTTGACACGAACCTCTCCGGGGTTTGTGTATCCCTGGGGGATTGCTCCTGGTGCCAGAAAAGGTGTTCAAAGACTGCAACAGTCTTCTTCTCCTCCGTTCTCCCTGTCCTGCCACCGGAAGCTCAAAACAAATACAAAGACTTATTAGACCCACAAGGAAATTTGAAACTGAGGCCGGATCTTCAGGAGCAAGGACATAAAATTGATCAATGGGTTTACCTCCAGATTCAAAGCAGATACAAACAAGACAAAAAAGAATTTGGAATTAATAACAAACTGCAAGAATTAGATAAAATTTTATTAGGATCCAATAAAAAAAACATAACAAATTTTTAATAACTACTTATTAGAAACAGAACTAGAAGAAGAAATTGTAAAAGGAAATATGATTGCTTGAAGTAAGAACGTAGGGCGCAGCATCACATTAGCAGAATGGGAGAAAGTTTGGGGTAGAAACAATAAGATTACCAAATCGGCAGCATACAAGGAAAATCTTTATAAAATGTTTTGTAGACGGCATCTCCCCCCTTCAAGGTTAGTGAAGATGCACCCCAACATGAGTCCGCATTGCTGTAAATGTAGGAAAAAAGAAGGAACCTTTTTCCATATGTGGTGGTCTTGTGCAGAAACCCAAAAGTATTGGAAGAAAATTAAAACTTGGTTGGAAGAAATCACTAAAGAGCAGATCGAATACAAACCAGAGTCCTTCCTACTAGGGATTTTTGATAAGCAAATCTCCAAAAAAGCCAAATACATAACAATACACATTTTAACAGCGGCCAGATTAGCCTTCACTCAACAGTGGAAACAACATCAAATTCCATCAGAAGAAATGATTATTGAAAAAAGCTCAAAATGTGCAGAAATGGATAAATTGACTTTGGTGCTAAAAAACAAAGACACTTTACTATACTACAATAGCTGGAATTGTTGGTATAACTGGATTGATCAAAGATAAATTATATATCATAAGGCATGAAAGAAAAGTATCAACCTATAATAACAAGGTAGCGATATAAGTTAAAAACAGGTGTGCTTATATGACACAAGTTAAGGTTATGAAAACGAAAGAAGATCTTGCAAACTGTTAAAATAAGAATACTTTTTTACTTTGTAACCTCTTTCTTTCTTTCTTTCTTCCCCCTTTCTTTTTCTTTCTTTTCTCAAAATTCTTTCCCTCTCTTCCTCTCCTCTCTTCTTCCTTTTTTTCTTTTGCTTATTTGTGTATGTATTGTGATTGGCTTTAATTGTAAAAATTGATAAACTATATTTATAAAAAAATAAAATGATTGAGAGAATTAAAAGGGAACATTTTTAATTATTAGTAATGATTTATAAAAATATAAGTGAGAAATGTAGAAAAAAAGAATTAACTATGGAAAATTTATAAGTGTTCCGAAGGAAGTATGATATTTAATTGAAAAGAAATGTTAAAGATGTTAAGATTTTAATGCATATTAATGATAGAATTGAATTGGAATGGAATGTGTGTTTTATACACACACACACACACACACACACATATATATATATGAATATAGTCTCTATTTTAAGAACGTACCAAGCAGAACTCGATTGTTGGAAGTTATGTAATATATTGAATGCTATAATCTTAAAGGTATACATTGAAGCTTAAATAAGAGTTTGAATGGATAAAATTAAAGGATATAAAGGTGTCATACTCTAATTGGTAACTACAGGGAAAAAATTGCTTAATAAGAAAAGATAATGTGAAATTGAAACAGGACAGACAAAAGTATAAATAGAAAGATTTGAATTGAGATGAGATAATTAAAACAAAGTTGAGAAAATTAAAAGAGGGGAAAAACATTTATAGAAAATATAAAATGGTAATAAGATATGGAATAGAATATAAAAATGAGCATGAAATTGAGTTTTGTGTCTGTATGAAGAAGTGATAACCTGGGACCATGCTATTTTCAAGAAATCCCAGCAGCAGCAACCAATGTCAGGTTGATGTTGAGGAACATCCAGGCTTGACTTGAAGGAGGCATCTCTGGTTCCCTTTGGCTGTACCATCCAAAATACTGAAGGATGGCAAAGCCATAGAGAGGGGAGCAGAAACATTTTTCATCTCATTCCCTGGAGTAATCCCATGGCAGAACTCACTACGCAAAGGAACCTCTACTTTCAGAGGCAGTCTAACCCAGAATGCCAGGCTGGAAAAGCCCCTGTCTCAGGGGCAGCTCTCCAAACAGAGACCTCTTCTCCCCCAAAGGTTCCCATGGACCCTCCTAATGCAGACCATAACAGTGAGAAAGTCCCACCACAAAGAAGGAACCACAACTGCCTCAAATACCCTCCCTTACTCTGCCCTTTGTTCTGGATTTGATTGCCACCCACAATCAAGGTTTGGTGGCCTTACCTAAGTCCAGGCACACGATTGTCACCACCACCAAGGTCAGCAGCAAAGTTTTCATCTTGTGATCTTCTCTGGAGCCTGCAAAGTGTAGCCCAGGATGGAAGCAGACACTTATTTATACCCCTCTGAGATCGAGGTGGGTGAGTGGGGCTAGATATCTAGGATATCTAGAGAGAATGACAGAGGGTGTGGCTTTTTGGCTTTTTTTTCCCCGACACCAAAACGGAAGCAAGATCAGATCTGGTGAAGAACTAACCATTCCCTGTCTTCAAGGCAAATGCTTCTCTTCTACATACAAAACCTGGGCACCTGGACAATTGGCATCTTTTCCTGTATTTATACAAGATTATACAATCCTTACATAACACAAAATTAAACAAAATATCTCTCTGCAAGTTCAGCGCCTTCCTATTTTTATTTGTACTTCACTTAACCAAGTGGACAACTACTCTGAATCTTCTAACTTCTCAGGATGCTACTGTGGATCTGCCTTCCTTCAAGAAACATGGCCTCCTTTGAGCAGATCAGCGCATGAGTAGCTCTCTCCAAAACTATCTTGTGGACTAAAGGTTTCACAAGATACAAAAGTCAGAATAAACAAGGGAGACAGATCGAGGGTTGATCAAACACGGCAGTAGGGTTTCTGGTACAAAACTATGAACAGGAACAGCAGGACAGATGATTCCAAGGGATGCCTTGAGTCATTAGTCAACAATTCCTGCAAAGAAAAGATCTCCTTACTGATGACTTTAAGTCCAGAAATTCCTCAAACCTGTGAGAATCCGGGACAGAATAGTCTTGCCACCCATAAAATCCCTTTCTCCTTGATAGGTGTTCATAAAAAAAGATCTTCACAGATCAATCCCTTGGTTCTGATTAATTTTCAACAATAGGTCAAGAGTATGCTGATTGTTAGAATCTTAAGCAGGAAATTGTTTTTGTCTAACATGAAAGAGGAAGTGAGAAGAGCAATCAGGGTCCCCCAAAAATCCTTTGTCAAAGGATAACAGATTATTTAGGGCTGTGAGAAAATGCAGAGATCCAGAGGAAAAGGAAAATTTTCCAGACAAGGATGAAAAGCAGTTGCAAAGGAAGAACAAGGATCTGTTCCAGGGTGGGTGGCATCAAGTGGCTTCATTCAGAAGAAAACTAAGGAAGTTTCTCAGGGCTGTATTCAGTCACCACTCAACAAATCTGTGTTTCTGAATTTCTTCTTGTGGGTCTACAAACTTCTTAGAGGAGATTCAACTTGGCCTGAAATATCAATAACTTCATCTACAGAATCAAAAATATTGGAAATATGGAGAATCCAGAGAGAACGTTTTTTCTAACCCCAGGCAATGCAGGAGTCCACCCCTAAAATTCACTAGGAAAACAGTAGATCAATATGAGCATAAGCTATGTGAAGTAAGTTTTATGTCACAAACACATTGTGTTGCTGCTGCTGTTGTCATTCAGGAACATTCAAAAGGTGTAATCAAACTTTTGACAGTTGGTGCACGAGAAAAAGTGGCAGAGGCGAAAGTGAAGGCTAACAGGCTTTACTGCAATAAAATAACGCAGCCATGGCTTTCCGCAAGCTAGCCATGCAACCGGCTGACAGAGAACAGCTGGTTCCATTTGACAGCTGTCAAACAGAATCAGCCAATCAGGGAGGGCTCCGGCTCCCAGTCAAAAAGCAGACCAGAATGAAGACTTTGGCTAGATGCAGCAAAACTGATTTTCAGAGCAATTTCAAGTTTCCTATCGGATATACATACAATGACCATTAGATATGCAATCAGGTCATTGTCTTTTGTCAAACACCAAAGGAGAGTTGGGAAAATGAAGTGGGGGAGGGTCTCAGAAATTCTTTCATCAGGGAAAAAAACCTGCGAGAGGGGTCTTGGAGTCCTTGTGGACTGTTACCTAAACCTGAGCCAGCTCTGTGCTGCAGCTGCCAAAAAAAAACAAACAAAATCCTAAACTGCATTAACAGAGGGATAGAATCAAGATCATGGGAAGTATTATTAAGACTTTATAAAGCCTTAATAAGACCTCGCTTAGAATATTGCATCCAGTTTTTATATTTCAGTTCACAATAACAAAAAAGATGTTGAGACTCTGGAAAGAAGAGCAACAAGAATGATCATGGGGCAGGAGGCTAAAACATCTGAAGAATGATTGCTGAAACTGGGTGTGTCTAGTTTACTGAAAAGAAGGATTGGGGTGACATGATAGCAGTCTTCCAACATTTGAGGGGCTCCAACAAAGAAGACAGAGTTAACCTATTCTCCAAAGCACCAGAACACCAGAGAAGAAACAATGGATGGAAACTAATTAAGGAAAGAACCAACTGAGAACTAAGGAGAAATTTCTTGACAGCTGGAACAATTAATCAGTGGGATGGCTGGCCTTCAGAAGTTGTGGGTGCTCTATTGCTGGACATTTGTAAGAAGTGATTGGATAACGGTTTATCTAAAATATTACAGGGCCTCATGCTTGGGCAGTGGTCCTCGCTTAATGACCAGGTCCTCCCTTAATGGCCAGTTGCAGACAAGTGATTTTTGCCATTTTCCAAGGCCTGTGGAAGCCTAGAGAGGGCAGGGTGAGGCCCGGGCAGGTGGCCATGTGACTGGAAAATCAAATGTAAATGCTCCAGCTTAATGGCTATTTGCTGGCGTCATGACGTGGCATGTGATCACGGAGGTCCGTGATCGCAGACGATATCTTTGCAATATCTTTGCTCTATTGCTGGACGTTTTTAAGAAGAGATTGGATAACTGTTTATCTAAAATATTACAGGGCCTCATGCTTGGGCAGGGGGTTGGACTAGAAGTCTTCCAAAATTCCCTTCTAATTATGTCATTTTATTATTGTGAAAGACCTGGTGTTTCCATCCCCAGATTTAATGTAGAGATAGTTAAATTCCTTCTCCCGCTTCACCTTTGACAATCTTAAGACCTCAGCTTAAAATTAATCTTGTTGGATTTCCAAAGACAAAGGAATTTAAGAGAGATGTTTACCTGTCTTTGGTTATGCAAATAAACATTGTGCACTGTGCAAAATGAATATACTGTGCACATTGTCTCCCTGAATGAATTTAGAGGAATAAGTGATGAACAGAGACGTGGCATTCATTCATTTGGCTCCTGGTAAAAAAAATGGTGCAGTTCCAATACAACCATGATTGTCTTCCAGAAAGTACCTTTTACCACTAATCTATTAGATATTTTTAATTTAAGGTTGGGACATCGGATAATGCTTCACAAACTGCAAATCCTCCATTTTCCTCCTGACTCACTTTAGTCATTATTTGGTGGTACACCAGTTGAGTCCGTCTCCAAACCAGGAGACCCTTGTGTCCTCCCTTCCAGACTATTGCAATATTTCAGTAATTTTTTTCATTCTCAGAACTTGTGTCTCTCCAAGCTGAATGGAACTACATCTATGTGGAGAGAGGAATGCAATGAGGTACCCCAAGGCTCTTTCTTAGGCTCAATACACTTCAACATCTTCATCAATGATTTGGATGAGGGGCTAGATGGGGAATTCATCAAATTTGCAGACGACATTAAGCTGGCAGGAATAGCCAGCATTGCAGAAGAGAGGCTCAAGATCCAGATGAATTTCAATAGACTTGAACTCTGGGACCCATCTAACAAATTGAAATTCAATGGTGAAAAAAAGCAAGGTTTTACAGTCAGGCAAGAAAAATCAAATGTACAGATACAGATTAGGTGAAACCTGGCTAAATTGAAGTAACTGCAAGAGGGATCTTCCAGTCCCAGTGGACAGTTCCCTAAACCTGAGCCAGCCGTGTTCTACAGCTGACATAAAACCCTAACACAATCCTAAACTGCATTAACAGAGGGATAGAATCAAGATCATGGGAAGTCTTATTAAGACTTTATAAAGCCTTAATAAGACCTTGCTTAGAATATTGCATCCAGTTTTTATATTTGCCACAATAAAAAAAAGATGTTGAGACTCTGGAAAAAAGAGCAACAAGAATGATCAGGGGGCTGGAGGCTAAAACATCTGAAGAATGATTGCTGGAACTGGATATGTCTAATTTATTGAAAAGAAGGACATGATAGCAGTCTTCCAATATTTGAGGGGCTCCAACAAAGAATTCAGGGTTAATCTATTCTCCAAAGCACCAGAAAGCCGGTTGAGAAACAATGGATGTAAACTAATTAAGGAGATAACCAACCTAGAACTAAGGAGAAATTTCAAAACAGCTGGAAAATTAAATCAGTAGGATGGATTGTCTTCCAAAGTTGTGGGTGCTTTATTGCTGGAAGTTTGTAAGAAGATATTGGATAAGCGTTTATCTAAAATATTACAGGGCCTTGTGCTTGGGAAAATTCCCTTCCAACTATGTTATTTTATTATTTTGAAACCACTGGTATTCCCCCGCCCCCAGATTAAATATGTAGAATTAAATTCCTTCTTCCCCCTCAGCTTTGAGGGAGCTTAAGACAAAAGATATATTGGTTAAATCAAGGCAAAGTTTGACAGCAATTTTTTACAATTATCCTAGTTCCTCAAGTGAGGTTATGATGCAGAGAATTATATGATCTCTCCATCAAGTGAAATTCCATTATATCCCCCACATATACACCGATTGTGGGTATTTTAATACTTGAAGTTGACTCACTGAAATGTACAGAAAGTTAAATTCCTTCTTCTGCCTCAGCTTTGATGGAGCTCAAGACCTCAGCTTAAAATTAATTTTGTTGGATTTCCAAAGACAAAAGAATTTAAGAAGAGATACTTACCTATCTTTGCTTATGCAAAACAAACATCATGCACTGTGCAAAATTATTATACTGTCCACATTGTTTCTTGTTGAGAACCTACAGGAATAAGTGATAAACAGAGACGTGGCATTCATTCATTTGGTTCCCGGTTTTAAAAAATGGCACAGTTCCAATACAACCACGATTGTGTTCCAGATAGTACCTTTTGCCACTAACGCACTAGGTATTTTTTTTTTTAAGGTTGGGACATAAGTTAATTCTTCACAAACTGCAAATCCTCCATTTTCCTCCTGACTCACTAGTCATCATTTGGTGGTACACCAGTTGAGTCCATCTCCATACCATGTAACCCTTCTGTCCGTTCCTTCCAGACTATTGCAATATTTCAGTAAATCTTTTTAATTCTCAGACCTTGTTTCTCTTCAAGCTCAATGGAACTACATCTACATGGAGGAATGAAGTGGGGTACCTCAAGGAACTTTCTTAGGCTCTGTACACGTCAACATCTTCATCAATGATTTGGATGAGAGGATAGATGAGGAACTTATCAAATTTCTTATTAACTTTATTGTCAGTATATTTAATCCAGGGATGTGAACTGAGATTGGCTGAGCCTCCCTTCTTGCACATGCACACCCCAAACAAAACTCACAGTGAGGACAGAAGTCACTAACCCAATCTTATTACACCATGTAACCTTGTTTCACCAAGCACTGGCCCTGCTATTCTATCATACTATGTTGATATGAAATTATTTTCAGATCAGAAGTCTGACAGACCACAGGTAGAAACTGTTATTCAGCCTGTTGGTGTGGCTGGCTATGCTTTTATATCTCCTACGTGATGGTTGGAGAGTGAAGAAGTGCTGACCGGGATGTGACTCGTCCCTGAGAATTCTCCTTATTCTTCTAAGGCAGCAAGCCCTAGCGAGGTCATCTAGTGGTATTAGGGAGCAGCCCACAATGTTTTGTGCTATGCTCACCATCCTCTGTAATGTCTATCCACAGCTGTTGAGCCAACATACCACACCATACAGGGGTGGGATTCAAATTTCTTAAAAGCCAGTTCTGTGGACAGGGCCTAATTTGTCGGTGTGCCTTAGTGATCATGTGATTGGGGTGGGAAAGGCCAGGTGGCCATGTGACTGGTAAATGAAATGTAAGTGGTCCTTGCTTAATGGGCAGATCCTCACCTAATGGCCGGTTGCTTAGCAAGTGTTTTTTGCCATTTTCCAAGGCCTAGGGAGCCCTTGAGAGGGCACGGTGAGGCCCGGGCAGGTGGCCACGTGACTGGCAAACCAAATGTAAGTGGTCCTCGCTTAATGGCCAGTTGCTTAGCAAGTATTCTAATTTACGATTGACTTACACAGAGCTACTAGGCATGTTTTAAGACTTTATAAAGCCTTAATAAGACCTTGCTTAGAATATTGCATCCAGTTTTTATATTTATCACAATAAAAAAAAGATGTTGAGACTCTGGAAAAAAGAGCAACAAGAATGATCAGGGGGCTGGAGGCTAAAACATCTGAAGAATGATTGCTGGAACTGGATATGTCTAATTTACTGAAAAGAAGGACATGATAGCAGTCTTCCAATATTTGAGCAGCTCCAACAAAGAATTCAGGGTTAATCTATTCTCCAAAGCACCAGAAAGCCGGATGAGAAACAATGGATGGAAAATAATTAAGGAGATAACCAACCTAGAACTAAGGAGAAATTTCTTAACAGCTGGAAAATTAAATCAGTAGGATGGATTGTCTTCCAAAGTTGTGGGTGCTTTATTGCTGGAAGTTTGTAAGAAGATATTGGATAAGCGTTTATCTAAAATATTACAGGGCCTTGTGCTTGGGAAAATTCCCTTCCAACTATGTTATTTTATTATTGTGAAACCACTGGTATTTCCACCACCAGATTAAATATGCAGAATTAAATTCCTTCTTCCCCCTCAGCTTTGAGGGAGCTTAAGACAAAAGCTATATTGGTTAAATCAAGGCAAAGTTTGACAGCAATTTTTTACAATTATCCTAGTTCCTCAAGTGAGGTTATGATGCACAGAATTATATGATCTCTCCATCAAGTGAAATTCCATTATATCCCCCACATATACACTGATTGTTGGTATTTTAATACTTGAAGTTGACTTACTGAAATGTACAGATAGTTAAATTCCTTCTTCTGCCTCAGCTTTGATGGAGCTCAAGACCTCAGCTTAAAATTAATTTTGTTGGATTTCCAAAGACAAAAGAATTTAAGAAGAGATACTTACCTATCTTTGCTTATGCAAAACAAACATCATGCACTGTGCAAAATTATTCTACTGTCCACATTGTTTCTTGTTGAGAACCTATAGGAATAAGCGATGAACAGAGACGTGACATTCATTCATTTGGTTCCTGCTTTAAAAAATGGCACAGTTCCAATACAACCATGATTTTGTTCCAGATAGTACCTTTTGCCACTAACGCACTAGGTATTTTTTTTTTTTAAGGTTGGGACATAAGTTAATGCTTCACAAACTGCAAATCCTCCATTTTCCTCCTGACTCACTTTAGTCATCATTTGGTGGTACACCAGTTGAGTCCATTTCCATACAATGTAACCCTTCTGTCCCTTCCTTCCAGACTATTGCAATATTTCAGTAAATCTTTTTAATTCTCAGACCTTGTTTCTCTTCAAGCTCAATGGAACTACATCTATGTGGAGGGAGGAATGAAGTGGGGTACCTCAAGGAACTTTCTTAGGCTCTGTACACGTCAACATCTTCATCAATGATTTGGATGAGGGGATAGATGAGGAACTTATCAAATTTCATATTAACTTTATTGTCAATATATTTAATCAGGGGATGTGAACTGAGATTGGCTGAGCCTCCCTTCTTGCACACGCACACCCCAAACAAAACTCACAGTGAGGACAGAAGTCCCTGACCCAATCTTATTACACCATGTAACCTTGTTTCACCAAGCACTGGCCCTGCTATTCTATCATACTATGTTGATATGAAATTATTTTCAGTTCAGAAGTCTGACAGACCACAGGTAGAAACTGTTCTTCAGCCTGTTGGTGTGGCTGGCTATGCTTTTATATCTCCTACCCGATGGTTGGAGAGTGAAGAAGTGCTGACTGGGATGTGACTCATCCCTGAGAATTCTCCTTATTTTTCTAAGGCAGCAAGCCCTAGCGAGGTCATCTAGTGGTATTAGGGAGCAGCCCACAATGTTTTGTGCTATGCTCACCATCCTCTGTAATTTCTATCCACAGCTGTTGAGCCAACATACCACACCATACAGGGGTGGGATTCAAATTTCTTAACAGCCAGTTCTGTGGACAGGGCCTAATTTGTGGGTGTGCCTTGGTGATCATGTGATTGGGGTGGGAAAGGCCAGGTGGCCATGTGACTGGTAAATGAAATGTAAGTGGTCCTTGCTTAATGACCAGATCCTCACCTAATGGCCGGTTGCTTAGCAAGTGTTTTTTGCCATTTTCCAAGGCCTGGGGAACCCTAGAGAGGGCAGGGTGAGGCCCAGCCCAGGCAGGTGGCCATGTGACTGGCAAACCAAATGTAAGTGGTCCTCGCTTAATGGCCAGTTGCTTAGCAAGTGTTCTAATTTACGATTGACTTACACAGAGCTACTAGGCATGTTTTTGGTGTTTTGACAGCCACACACAAACACAGACACACTCTTCTACCTCTGCTATTTTTGATTCTGTAAGGATCTCTTGCTGGAGCAACAGGTTGGGCTAGATGACCTCCAAGATTCCTTGCAGGCCAGTTGTAGATTGCTGTGCTGCTTCAAAGTCTTCTGAAGTCAGGGTTTATGTCCTTCCTTCCTCTCCTTTTCTTCTCTCTCCCTCCCTCCCTCCCTCCCTCCCTCCTTCCACATATTTATCTATCCATTCATATATCTCCTTTACCTTCTCCTCTTTCTTTCTTTCTTTCTTTCTTTCTTTCTTTCTTTCTTTCTTTCTTTCTTTCTTTCTTTCCCTTTCTTTCTGCCCCTTCCTTCCATTCCCCTTTCTTCCTTTCACTTATTTTCTTTCTCCTTTTCTTTCTTTCCCTTTTCTCATTCTTTTCTTTCTCGTATCTTCCTCCTCTCTCACTTTCTTTCTCTCTCCCCTCTTTCCCTCTCTTTCTCTCTTTCTGTATCTCCTTCTCTTTCTCTCTCCCCCTCCCTCTCTTCCTCTTTCTCTCTCTCTTTTTCTGTCCCTTCCTTCTTCCTTCTCTCCTTCTGAAGCTAGGAAGCCCACCTGAAACACACAGGGGTGTGATTCTCCCAGTTTGTCCCTGTTCTATTGTACTCTGCCTATCAGAGAATAAGACTGCAGGAAAGGACTGTGGTTTGTGCAGGGTTTAAAAAAATATGTGCAATCAACAGAAACAAATGAGGCAGCTTAGAAAAAAGAGAGCATAGAATAAGAACAGCCCAGAAGAAAGGTAATAGCAGGAAGGAAGGAAGGAAGGAAGGAAGGAAGGAAGGAAGGAAGGAAGGAAGGAAGGAAGGAAGGAAGGAAGGAAGGAAGGAAGGAAGGAAGGAAGGGCAAAAAAGAGGAAGGGAGATGAAAGAAAGAAAGAAAGAAAAGAAAGAAAGAAAGAAAGAAAGAAAGAAAGAAAGAAAGAAAGAAAGAAAGAAAAAAAGAAAAGAAAGGAGAGAGAAAGGAAGTGAAAGGAAGAAAGAGGGGATGGAAGGAAAGGGACAGAAAGAAAAAGAAAGAGAGGAGGGGAGGGGAGAGAAAGAGAGAGAAAGAGATGGAGAGAAGAGAGAAAGAGAGAGAGAAAGAGAGGGGGAGACAGAGAAAGAGACTGGGGGAGAGAAAGAAGGAGAGAGAAAGAGAGAATCCTACCCCTGGCTGGCTACCTCCCTTCCCCCCGCCCGATCTGGTTCAATAGTTTGTGATCCAATGTAAGAAGGATATTGAGGAACAAAGAGTGAAAGGGTGCAGAAGTATCCATTCAGAATTGAAAGTTGGGCTCCTGGGGAGAAGGAGCATCTTTGGGACTGAACCTCATATACTTTCCATGCAACAAGAAGCACCAGTTGGGTCTAGAAAGGGTAAGCAATCTGAAATGTTAAAGACTGCATGATTCTGCAGCCCTCAGTAGGGAGGTTTCTTCTTTCCTTCTTTCCTTCCTTCCTTCCTTCCTTCCTCCCTTCCTTCCTTCCTCCCTTCCTTCGTTCCTCCCACCCTCCCTCTCTCCCTGCTATTGCCTTTCTTCTGGGCTGTTCTTATTCTATGATTCTGTAGAACTGGGGTAGCTCTGGGCATCCTCTTGTTTCTAAGCTGCCTCATTTGTTTCCGTTGGTTGTATGTATTTTTTAAAGACCCTGCACAAAGCACAGTCCCTGCCTGCAGGCTTATTTTCTGAGAGGCAGAGTACAATAGAACAAGGCCAAACTGGGAGAATTCCACCCCTGTGTGCTTGTGTATGTGTGTGTTTCAGGTGGGCTTCCTAGCTTTAGAAGGAGAGGGAAGGAAGAAGGGACAGAAAGAGAGAGAGAGAGGACGAGGGAGAGAGGAGGGGAGATAGAAAGGGGGGATACAGAAAGAGAGAGAAGAGAGACGGAAGAGAGAGGAGAGAGAGAAAGAAAGTGAGAGAGAGAAAAGAGAAGGGAGATACAAGAAAGAAAAGAAAGAGAAAAGGGAAAGAAAGAAAAGGGGAGAGAGAAAGGAAGTGAAAGGAAGAAAGGGGATGGAAGGAAGGGGCAGAAAGAAAGGGAAAGAAAGAAAGAAAGGAAGGAAGGAAGGAAGGAAGGAAGGAAGGAAGGAAGAAGAGAAGAAGAAGAAGAAGGAAGGAAGAAAGAAAGAAAGAAAGAAAGAAAGAAGAAGAGAAGAGAAAGAGAGAAGAGAAAATAAATGAGATATATGAATGGATAGATAAATACAAGGAAGGAGGGAGCGAGGAAGAGAGAAAAAAGGAGAGGAAGGAAGGACATAAACCCTGACTTCAGAAGACTTTGAAGTAGCACAGCAATCTACGGCTGTCCTGCAAGGGATCTTGGAGGTCATCTAGTCCAACCCCCTGCTCCAGCAAGAGATCCTTACAGAATCAAAGAATAGCAGGGGTAGAGGTGCGTGCGTGTGTGTGTGTCTGTATGTGTGTGTGTATGTCTGTGTGTGGCTGTCAAAACACCAAAAACATGCCTAGTAGCTCTATGTAGGTTCGTTGTAAATTAAAACACTTCCTAAGCAACTGGCCATTAAGTGAGGTCCTGGTCATTAAGCGAGGACCACTTACATTTGGTTTGCCAGTCACATGGCCACATACCTGGGCCTCACCCTGCCCTCTCCAGGGCTTCCCAGGCCTTGGAAACTGGCAAAAACAGAAAACATCAGTCACAAACTGTGTGGGATGTTGTAACTGGTCATATGTGTGTCTGTGTGTTTGTGTGTGTGCCTGTCAAAACACAAAAACTGGCCATGTAACTCTGTGCAGGTCAGTTGTAAATTATAACAACAGCCATTAAGTGAGGACCTGCACATTAGCGCGGTCATTATAGCTTTTTGCCAGTCACATGGCCACATACCTGGGCCTAAGCTCCTGCCCTCTCCAGGGCTTCCCAGGCCTTGAAAGTGGCAAAAACAGAAAACATCAGTCACAAACTGTGTGGGATGTGTAACTGGTCATATGTTGTCTGTGTGTTTGTGTGTGTGTATGCCTGTCAAAACACCCAAAACTGGCCATGTGCAGGTCAGTCGTAAATTATAACACTTGCTAAGCACCAGGCCATTAAGTGAAGTCCTGGTCATTAAGCGAGGACCACTTACATTTGGTTTGCCAGTCACATGGCCACATACCTGGGCCTCGCCCTGCCCTCTCCAGGGCTTCCCAGGCCTTGGAAACTGGCAAAAAACAGAAAACATCAGTCACAAACTGTGTGGGATGTTGTAACTGGTCATATGTGTGTCTGTGTGTTTGTGTGTGTGTATGCCTGTCAAAACACCAAAAACTGGCCATGTAACTCTGTGCAGGTCAGTTGTAAATTATAACACTTGCTAAGCGCCAGGCCATTAAGTGAGGACCTGCACATTAAGCGTGGACCACTTATAATTTTTTTGCCAGTCACATGGCCAACTGCCCGGGCCTTGCTCTGCCTTCTCCAGGGCTCCCCAGGTCTTGGAAACTGGGAAAAAAACCCTGCTAAGTAACTGGCCATTAAGCGAGGACCTGGTCATTAAGTGAAGACAACTTACATTTGGTTTCCCAGTCACGTGGCCACATGCCTGGGCCTCGCCCTGCCCTCTCCAGAGCTCCCCAGGCCTTGGAAACTGGCAAAAAAACAGAAAACATAAATGTGTGTGTGTGTCTCTGTGTGGCTGTCAAAACACCAAAAACCGGCCAAGAAGCTATGTGGAGGTCAGTCGTAAATTAGAACACTTGCTAAGCAACTGGCCATTAAGTGAAGACCACTTACATTCGATTTGCCAGTCACATGACCACCTGGCCACGTCCACCCCAGTCACATGACCACCAAGCCACACCCACAAAAGAGGACACAACCACAGAACCGGTTGTTAAAAGAAATTTGAATCCCACCCTCTGGACACAGCCCCCACAATGGAGCCCTTCCTGGAAGGCAGACAGCGATGGCTGCCTGGTGGGTGGGCGAAGGCAGATTGCAGGCAGTGATGGCACATGGCCACGATAATGAGGAGCTGGGTTAGAATGCAGTCAGCTTGTTGCACATGCATGTAATGTTGCACATGTGTGATAAGAACTGACTGGGCAGTGAGCGGAGAAGCAGGCGGAGAGGGGCAGGGCCAGCCAGGGGCCTATTTTTCCGGTTCCCCCAAACTACTGGGAACTTTAACAACCAGCTCTATAGAACTGGACAGAACTGGTAAAATCCCACCCACTACAGTTGGGTGTTGATTTTGAAAGAGACAGAAGGATGAACAAGAGAAACAAATATAAAAGGTGACTTTTGGCAAGTCTTGCAATAAAAGACTTTGAATATAAATAACTGGTTATAAAAAAAACCAGAAGAAATAAGCAAAGACTTTAAGTTGGAATTGCAAACTGTAAGAGGAATGTTGAAAGAAAGAAGGTAATTACTGGAAATATTGGAAAAGAAAATAATGGTGGTGGCAGAAGAACAAAGAACTTCCAGTGAGGTAGAGTTAAAGGAAGAAAAAAGAGTCTCAGATAGACTTTGAAAACAAGAAACACTGCCAAAAGACACTAAAGGAATTAAAACTATGACATTGATGACAGAGTCAATAAACAAAAGAGAAAACGTTCTCAGGATTAAACAAAAGAAGAAAAAAATATACAAGAAGAAATTTCAAAAAAGAGAACAGGAAATTTGGGGAGAAAATGGGAGGAATGTTACAAAGAAAGAAATAAGATCAGGGAAATTTAGAAAAGAGAAAGTTGGCTAAGATTAAAAGAATTAATAAAGCCAAAACATTTAGAGATAAGGGTTAGGTCTTCTATAAGGGGGATACTGCATGGAATATATATTGGTATTTAGTTTAAAACTTGTTGAGAAATACCTTGGGAATGTATAATGACATAAATATATGATTATGAACTGTATATAAAACGTGTTGTTATGAACCCTTCTATTTTTTCGAGGATTAAAATAAGGGCATTTAAATGAATTTAAAAAATATGATGAAATGAAATGAAGATAAAATGAGAGATATTAAGATGTTATTTTAGTGATTTACTGGAGGGGATATATACAGTTGATTATATATACTGTTGATTATTTAATGGCTATTAGAATTGTACAACAAGAATATTTTACTATGATTAAAGTAGGGGAATGGAAAATATCATGTGGATCCTAAATATATTGGTTTTATTATATTTTTACTCTTTTTAGATTGCTTATTATATATCATCTTGGAGAAAATTAAGGACAATAATGATGTGTAATGTAAAATATAATAGGTGGTAAGCTGAAAATGGAAATAATAGGGGATAAAGAATTGAAAACATATGTATGGATGAAATGATATTGATATTGAATTAATGAATTGAAATATGAATGGCAAATTTATTTAAAGATGAGTGAAATGGATAATAATATGAGTTAATATTATATAAGATTAATGGAAATGAAAATATGACTATGTACAAGTGTTATAATCTGGAAACATGTTGCTCGTGTGAAAAAATGTATAAAATGTAAAAAATAAAAAACTTTTTACAAAAAAATATATCTCGAAGCTCAATATATCTTAATATCTCCAAGTTGCAAGATAATCTCAGTCTTAATGGGAAAACCCCCCAAAGTAAAAATCCAGTTCCCAGTTTATGCAATGTTTCTCAGTATGCCCCCTATTGGTAACACCCGCATCTTCCGCCACTCTTGGAGGCCACCTATTGGAAAGAGAGTGAAGTTCTATTTTGGAACAAATCAACCAAATTTTCACATTGGTTTCAGCATTGCGCTATTTGAACTATTTTGGGATATTTCTTATCAGCAATTCCCTCCATACCCTCTGCAGATCTTGTAACTGCTCCCAGTGCAATGTCATAATTGCATACCAGCCCAGCTATTGTGACACCCATTTTGCAGGTAGTGGACAGACAAAAGTTGAGTACAGCTGCAGTCTTATTTAACTTGCTTTGATTTTTGATGATTCATCAGAGAGCCTCCCTTCTGGATGGAAGACATCAAGTCTCAATCCAAAGATGACTTAAAGAGGGGTGGGCTTCAGGGTCCCTTTTATCCAGAAAAGCCCTTGCTTTGCTGATTCACAAGACTGGCAGTTACTCTTACTTGTTGACTTCCAACTCTGGTAGTTGTTGATGAGATTTGTGGAGAAGTCCCTCCTAACCTCAGACCTAACTCGTCTGGTTCAGGGGACTTTTTTTTTCAATTGTTTCCTTAATGTCCATGAAGATTCTCAGTCATCCAGATCATGGTTGTCCCAAAGGTCTTTTTTCAAGAGGCCACTGGACTTTCCTTAAGGACTTGATTCCTGTTTCTCTACTGGATCTATTTTATTTATTCCCTCTCCTTTTCTTTCATGATGCACAACTGTTAATCTCATTCAGAAACTGCACTTTGCAAAAATAAAACCACCTTGTAATTCAAGGCCATTGATTTTTCATTGCACTTTTTCTACATCAATAAGCATACAATAAGTTGTATTTCTCATCTTCATACATTATTCACTGACCACCAGCTAAAGACCACCCATTAAGAGATAAAAAAAAACAAAGATACACAAAGTTGAAAAAGATTTTTAAAACTTATAAACGGATAGTCCTTGATTCATGACCCAACATTTAAGCTCCTAAGTGAAACATTTCTTAAGTGAGTTTTTAACAACCATTCTATGCCTTTTCTTGCCATGGTTGTTAAGTGAATCATTGAAATTATTAAATGAGTAACATGATTATTATGTGAATCTGGTTTCCCCATTGACTTTGCTTATCAGGAGGTTGCAAAAGTTGATCACATGACCCAAGGACACTGCAACCATCATAAATATGAGTCAGTTGCCAAGTGGCTGAATTTTGATCACATGACCATGGTCATAATTGTAAAAAAAAATCACTTTTTTCAGTGTCGTAACTTTGAACAGTCACTAAATTAACCGTCGTAAGTTGAGGACTAATTCAAAAGTAGCCATACAGAATACAAACCAAGATGAAGTTTATGAATGAACAGAAAGGTTTATTACGTTCTTAGAACTTAATAGGTGAGTTTCGGTGCCAACTAGAAATAATGACTTGAAAGGTCCCAAAAAGAATGGCAGGAAAAAAAGGCTTACAGTAATAGAACCTACATATCTTTAAAGAATACTAAAAAAAAATACAACAAATGAAAATTATTAATAATGAACTGTTATTAAATATAAATGAACATTACGCCTGAAATGTGTGAGGATCAAAACTGTCACATTTTATTTCAGGAAATATATTGTGTACATGTTTTTCCCTTTTCTTTCATTACGCAGACAAATTTGCAAGTTTTTAGAGAAGTCATATGTTCTTCTAGCAAGTGCTTTAGGATTAAAAGCAAATACAATAAAAGTTACATCTTTTTAGAAAAAGAAATATTCACTAAGAAATATTCCTAATAGTAATTACGATACAAAAAAGAATTTATACAAAGTCAAACATTTGATTTCATGTTATGATATAAAAAAGAATTTATGTGAAGTCAGACATGTAATTTCATGTTATGATATAAAAAAGAATTTATATGAAGTCAGGCATTTTCTGTATCAATATCTTCACTTTGGAAATTATTAATGCAGCAATATTTCCTTTTTGTATTGTTTGGCGGTTATCTACTTTGTTGGATAAATTGTGTTTTTTATTGAACACCCATATAATTTATGGCTTTCAAACATGAATGTACAGTGATAGAAACACTTCACAAACATTCTCTCTTTGTACTTTGCTGCCCTTCTGAGCTCTCCTGTTCATCCCTGAAGACTCTTTGCAGAGCCATCTTCAGCGATGCTCTGGGCTGATCCTTTCCTCTCTTCTTCCTCCCCACTAAGAAATAAAGGAGCGGGTTGATGCTGCTGTTGAGAGTGGCACATCCTATCCCAGTGGTCAAGAGGAAAGCAGGATGGAATCCAAAATAATAAACGACATATAAGACATCGATTGGGAGAGAAAGAAGGAGGAAGAAGAGGAGAGACAGCAAGATAGTGGTGAGGAGTTTCCTTTGATTGTGTTGAGATTTAGACCACATATGAATCCAGAGAGTCACAGTGGACACAACCATGAGAGGCGTACAAAGTAAACCATTCACGATCAGCTGGTAAAGCACAGGTGAACGTCCAAAGCTGTTGGTTTGATACAGAATGTAGTGCAGTACAGAAAGCAGGAAGGAGAAGATCCAGATGAAACTACAAACAAGGGTGGACAGATTTTGTGGACGATGGCAGCGATGCCAGAGAGGGAAGAAGACTGCCACGCACCTGTCCAGGCTGATGGCCATCAGCAAAAACTGGCTAGCAGAATAGGTGAAGGAAAAGAGCTCAAAAAACAAAAAGAAAAAGGTTTGGACAATGTAAGTTTCTGCATAAAGGGTTGAGACCGCCACAACTATAGCTGCCATGATGATGGATGTGAGGACCCCAAAATCAGCGATGGAGAGGTTCAGGATGAACGTGGTGAAAGGATTCTTCTTAATGGAAAAGGCCAAGAGGTAAACTGTCCTTCCATTACCTACCAGGCCTAAAATGCAAATAAGGGCAATCAACCCATTGATAAGATTTCGTGTTAACTTATTATCAACTAGAGGGGATATTTCTGGTATTTTAGAAGCATTCAGAAACTTTTCCACACTTTCGCCAGTAGGGGGAACCATTTTTCGATGGATCCTGCTTTAAAAAAAGAAAAGAGTATCAGCTCTCATATACAAACACACGCAAACACACGGACACATGCAGGGACACACATTTATTTTTCACTTACACATATCAGCATGGATGTGCGTTGTTTTTTCACCATCTGATGCAAATTACAGCCCTAAAATCAATGCTTCTTATGAGGCTGGAGAATTGCTGTACTCAATACAGAGCCAAGCTTTTCACCCCAAAATCTTCAAGATGCACTGCCCACCAAAATGCCCACCAATCGCCCTCATTAGACTTCTTGCTGAGGGCAGACTAGGGTTATTGAGTATTTGAACAAACAAAGGACAATCCCCCCCCTCCCCTGGCAAAAAAAAACCAGGAAAGGCAAACTAATGCTGGGGAGAGGACACACTATTTAATATTTGCATTTACATTCTTTGGAGGGGGTTGCAGGTATGAATACAGGCACACAAATATACATTGAAAGGATTGTGCTAGTACTATCAGTTGGTCTCCAGTGTATAGCTAAGAAAAAGCTCTTGTCCATATCAAACTCTAATAAATGCTAATTGCATTTTATGGTTGTGAGAATTGGACCATTAGGAAGGCTGAGTGCTGAAGAATTATGCTTTAAGTTCTGGTAATGGATAAGACTCTTTGTCAGCATTCCAACCAACAAACTCCAAGCAATAAACTCTGAGAGTTTATTGCATTTTCTCCAAGTTTCATTTTATTAGAGTTGTCATATTGGCACATCTAGGAAAACCCGAATCTGAGAGTTCTGGATTTTCTCTCCCCAAAAGAGAATTCAAAGATCCAACTCTTGCACCCATCAGTCCATCACATGGCCCAATTAAAATGTCATCCCAACTGGAGACCTTCCTCCAGACACTTCCCTCCAGGTGCAAGGTAACATGTCTTTGACTTTCTGTGAAAGAAAGTTGTTGAGTCTAATCTTCCACCTCTCTATAAAATCCCGCCTCCCAAATTCCCAGGCACTAAATGTGGCAGCCTCGAAGCTTCCAAGTAAAATATTGCTTCAAAGGCTGATACTCTTGAGTGTCCCTTGAACTGCAAGGAGATCCAAACAGTCAATCCCAAAGAAAAACAACCCAGAACGTTCTTTGGAAGGACAGATACTAAGGCTGAAACTGAAATACTTTTGGCCACCAAATGAGAAGAAAGAACTCATTGGAAAAGACTCTGATTTTGGGAAAGATGGAAGGCAAAAGGAGAAGGAAACAGCAGAGGATGAGATGGTTAAGGTCATCCATACCATGAATATGAATTTGGGCAAACTTTGGGAGACAGAGGTGGATAAGGGGGAACTGGTCCATTGGGTCATGAAAGTTGTATGCAACTTAGGGATTGAATAACAAACACCCCTTCTAAGGTTATGCGTGCCAGAGTGAAAAAAATGAGGGGAAAGTAAGACATGTCCCCCTTTTGCCAGAAGCCTAGTAACCTGAGCTTAGAGAATGTTACAATCAGAAGTTCTGGAGAACATCAAGTTGCTGATCTTTTCCCCATGTCAAGTAAAATGAGCTTGCCAGCCTATAGTAGACCATGTATATGACAGCTGTCATGTGGTCAAGAACAATGCCATACAAAGACCACTAAATTTCAGATTACAAGGAGTGTACCAAATGAAAGCTAACAGGATTGATAATGCAATTCTACCTCACAATTTCTCCAACCTCCACTTCTATGGAAAATGTATCTGCAAACAGTAGATTTCTGGTTTGAAAACAAGTACAGTTCTAAGTGTGATCCAGAAAGTTGAGGCTGAGGACTATCTGAGGCCTTCCTATACATCAAGGGTCTTCAAAGTTGGAAAGTTTAAAACTTGTGGACTTCAAGTCCCAGAATTCCTGAGCTAACAAGACTGGAAGAATAATTCTGGGAGTTGAAGTCCTACAAGTCTTAAACTTTCCAACTTTGAAGACTCCTGCTATACCTCCCTGATTAGGACAGGGGAGAAAATCTTAGGGTTCAGGGTTTTGTTGTTACATTGTAATCCATTTTTGTCCTCTTTTCTTTTACTGGGATTCTAATGGACTGAAATAAATTTCATCTCTTCCACTTTCTGCTCAGTTTCTGTTCCATTCTTTCACTTTCTACCTCTATAATACTAAAACTCTCATGTCTGTTTGATGCTTCATAATATACACAGCTAAGTCTAGGCCAATATTGTTTGCATCTTTGGAGTTCTTATTCATCTGAGTTCTTCACCAAAAGTTTTGCTGGAAATCAGAAAGCTTGGTTTTTAAGACTCTGCCAACCTGTCAATGGAGGTTTCCTAGTAATTCAACATTGGGGATGAGCTTTGTCCCTTGTCTGACTCCTGCACTGAATCAAAAACTCCTCACTGATTCTTTTGGGATGTCTTTGGATATTCACAAAAGTTATGAAACAATTGGAAGGCTGCAGTCCTGCAAAGAAAATATTTTGTACTGTATTATACTTACACGTTGTCATACACATCTCCAATACGAACGATGGAAGAGAGATGGTTGTCATGGATAGATTCTTTAGAGAGGAAGCAATTATAGTAAGTCATGATTATGATCAATAATTTCAGGCAGCAAAAATATTAATGTGTTTTAGATACTTTTCCATATTTAAGTTTGTGTGTTTTTGTTTGTGGGTCTTTGTAATGATCATAGGCCAATAACCAGTCTCTATGGGGCTCTCTAAGCTACCTGCTTCAGAAGGATTTAACCTAATAAATAATTCAATATGTATATTTTTTAAAAAACTAATTTTTAAAAAGAAATTTTTCTTCCCACCCTTCCTTCATTTTCAGAAATGCGTCTGGACCTCCAATCACATATTTTTTTTCTTCAGATTCTCTCTCTCTCTCTCTTTTTGTTGTTAATGTAAATTTTATTTGAGTTTTCACAAAGAAAGATAAATAAAACATCTTTTTTGAAAGTATTGTAATTCCAGGTTTCTTCGTACAGAAACAAATTCAATTTCATGCTCATTTTTATGTTCTATTCCATATCTTATTACTGTTTTACATTTTCTACATAGCTTCTCCCTCTGTTAATTTTCAGAATTTTATTTTAATTATCTCATCTCAATTCAAATCATTATATTTATACTTTTTGTCTATCCTGTTTCAATTTCATATTATCTTTTCTCATTAAACCAAGTTTCTCCTGTAGTTGCTAATTGGAGTATGACACCTTTATATCTTTTAATTTTATCCATTTAACTCTTATTTAAGATTCAATATAAACCTTAAAGTTATAGCATTCAATATAATACACAACTTCCATTCGGATTCTGCTTGGTATATTCTTAAAATACACACTATATTCTTTAAAAAAGATTATAAATATATATATAGTTAAAACAACACATTCCATTCCAATTCAATTCTATTGTTAATGTTAATATTCATTAAAATCTTAACTTCTTTAACATTACTTTTCAATTAAATATCATACTTTTATGGGAACAGTTATAAGCTTTCCATAATTAATTCCCCCCCTCCTCTTCACTTATATTTTATAAAACATTAACTAATTAAAATGTTCCTACCCCTTCCTAATTCAGTTCTCTCATTTATTTTATTACATTTATTTTATTAACAAACATTTCACTAGATTACATTAACTATTTTATCCCTCATTTTAATCATACATTGTTTCCAATTTTCTAAAGTTATTTCTATTACTAACATAACAATACAATCTTATGTACCTTTACAGAATCCCCTTTTCAGTTAAATTTTCACCCATTATCTCTAAATAGGCCCTGTTTCTCTATATCTTGCTCCGCTCCTTTGTAACTTCTTTTCCTTTCCTTCTTCCCTCTCTTCTTCTCTCTCCCCTTTTTACCCCCTTGTCTCACTACCTCTATTTCTCTCTTCTGTATTCCCTTCTTCTGTTGCTTTCCAATATTATACTTATTTTTTGAACTATTTTTCTTTTCTTTAGTTGTTTTTTTTAATCTTAAATTCTCCATTCTCTTTCCCCCCTTTCCTTTTTCTTTCCCACATAGAATTACTTGTTTATTAAAGATGGCTTCTTCTTTGTCCCAGTCTTCTTGTTTTGCAGTCTTTTCTTATTGTTTCTCATAGTTCCAAATCTCCATTTCTAAGAATTGAAAAACGAAGCCAAAAGAACCTCTTCCTTCTTCTGCATCTTCTTTATACTTTTTAAGTTCCATTTTCAATTCATCCAGAAGTAGTGCCATTGTATAAATTTTTAAACAACCACCTGATTGATTTTAGTCATTCAAGTGCAATAACCAAGAATCCAAAGATCACCAAGTAATCCAAATACACACAAGCTGTTTCTTCTTGCCTTTTTTTCCCACTTTCTCTTCCTGGGGTTCTACTATTTAGTAGCCAAGTTTCAGTTAAAATGTATCTTTTAGAAGTTTTGTTGAAGTTTTACTGTAGATTCCTTTTAATTCCAGGCAGTCTCCTCCCTCTTTTCCAGATCTTGCCCTTTTATTCTTTTTCTCTCCTTTCCTGCTTATAAAAATTTTTTAGTGTCCAGAAATCTTTATTGTCCCTTTGACATTTTATTTTATTTTCAGCTTAATTGCCTGTTGATGTCAAAGTGGATTTGTTTTCCAATTTCTTATTTAAGTCTCTTAGTTGTCAGTGTAGGGAAATGGAGAGAAGAAGAAAAACACCAAACCTTTCCCTTTTCACTTTCCTTTGCTGCTTCAGAATCTTCTTTGGGAAAGATGTTATTTTTTTTTAAGTTTAAATTCCAACAACCTTAGTTGTTGCTTTTGCAATTTAACCCAGTCAGCCAGAACTTTCACTTCTTATCTTCCTCCTGCACATTGTTTTCCGGTTGAGTTCTGACCACCGCTGCAACTGCCTTCAGGAAAGGGAGTAATGGCCAGCTGAGGAGGAGAGATGTGGCTCTCCTCAACCCTACTGGCAGTCTCCCTCCTCTTCACCACCTCTACAGAGTGGCTTAGCCCTGAAACCAGCCAGCTTGGGGCGCTCCAGCAGCAAGCCCAGACTGAAACTGCGCACAATTGTGGATTTCTGTCTGTTGCTGAAGAAGCTCAAACCGGAAGCCAAATTCTCTTAAGGAATATAGATTTATTTATTTATTTTGTCAAACAATTATTAGACAATGGGTATAAGTATAAACATGGTGATAAACACATTAAATGGATATAAACAAGAAAAAAGAAACAGTAGGACAGGGATGGTAGGCACATTGGTGTGCTTATGCACCCCCCCTACAGACCTCTTAGGAAAGGGGTGAGATCAATAGTAGACAGACTAAGGTTAAAGTTTTGGGGGTTTGGGGAAGAAACCACAGAGTCAGGTAGAGTATTCCAGGCATTGACCACTCTGTTGCTGAAGTCATATTTCCTGCAATCAAGTTTGGTGCAGTTTACCTTGAGTTTGTATCTATTGTGTGCTCTTGTGTTGTTATGGTTGAAGCTGAAGTATTCATTGACAGGTAGGACATTGCAATGTATGATTTTATATACTATACTTAGATCAGACCGAAGGTGTTGTAGTTCTAGATTTTCTATGTCTAGAATTTCAAGTCTGGTGGCATAAGGCATTCTGCAATGAGTAGAGGAGTGGAGAACTCCGCTTGTGAAATATTTCTGGACTTTCTCCACTGTATTAATATCAGGTACGTAATGTGTGTTCCAGACTGATGAGCTATATTTGAGTATTGGTCCAGAAAATGTTTTATATGCTCTGGTTAGTAGTGTGATATTGCTGGAGAAAAAGCTATGCAGGATTAGATTAACAACTCTTAATGCCTTTTTGGCTATGTAATTACAGTGGGCTCTAGCACTTAGATCATTTGAGATGAGTACTCCAAGATCCTTGACAAAGTTTGTATCATCAGCAAGGTCTTGACTATTCAGCTTGTATTTTATTTTCTGATTATTTTTTTTTGCCAATATGTAAGACAGAGCATTTATTTGTTGAGATTTGAAGTTGCCATTTGTTTGACCATTCTGATACATAGTCGAGGTCTTTTTGAATGGTAGCAGTATTGTCAGTGGTGTTGAATAGCTTTACAACATCAGTGAAAAGAACACAGTTGCTCTTAATATGATCACAGAGGTCATTTAGATAGAGTATGAAGACAGTTGGTCCTAGAATGCTACCTTGGGGTACACCACTGTACAGGATTTGATAGGACAAAAAACAAGCATTTGTTGCTTGTTTGTAGATGTTGAATTGAACCCTTGTGTTCCTCCAAAGGACAATTCTGGGATGATGTTGCAAAGAGGAAATCACAGATATTGGTGTGTTAATATTCTTACATTCCTCATCGGGGTCATGGTGGCTCACATGGTAAGATGCTGGGCTTGTGCATCATTGAGGTCAGCAGCTTGGTGGTTTGATTCCCAGGAGCAAATAAATCACGTAAGGACAAGAAAGGAGCCTCCCCCGAATACCTGCCCGCATTCCGGTGTCCCCCCCCCAGTAAAGATAACACCGGCCCCTCAAAATCCTTTCACAGAGGCAGGTAGCCACCTCAGTGATCCCTGGCTAACACATGCCATATGCTAAACAAACAAACAAACAAACATTCTATAAAAGTTACTTTATGAAAAATCCCCTTTGTGTTAACATTGGAAGTGTTGAACAGGAATATCAGAGAGGAAAAAGAAATAAAAGGAATGAAAATTAAAAAAGAGTATAAATTGAAAGCTTTTGCAGATGACCTGGTATTTATATTAGAAGACCCAATAGAAACAGCACCCAAATTAATAGAAAAAATAGAAGAATATAGAAAAGTAGCAGGTTTGAGAATAAATAAAGACAAAACAAAGATATTAACAAAGAATATGTTAACAAGATGAAAGAAAGAGTTGTAAAAAACTTTAAAAATACAGGTCATGAACAAGGTTAAATACCTTATATTACACCAAAATGCAGTACTCTGAAGGAAGATAACTATGTTAAACTCAAACAGCAGATTGCAACAGACTTGATGAAATGGGAAAAATTGCAACTATCATTGATTGGGAGAATATCCACAATTAAGATGAATATATTGTCTAAAGTTTTATATTTATTCCAGACAATTCCTATTAGATTAGGGAAAGAGTTTTTTGAAGATTTAAATAGAGTTGTGTTGAAATATATTTGGCAGGGTAAAAAAAGCAAGAATAAAATTAAAGCTGTTACAAGATGCAAGAATAAGACGAGGGTTTGCCTTGCCCAATTGGGAGCTGTATTACCAGGCAACAAATTTGATGTGGGTAAAAGAATGGATAACACTAAGGAACAGTAGATTATTGACACAGGGGTATTTTAGAAGACATTATATTCGTGGGGCATTGTTTTTGAGCTGGGAGAAGATAAAAAGACAATATTACTTAAAAATTCCAACATGGATATCAACTATTGAAGCTTTTTCTTATCCAATAATATATAAAAAGGAACAAACAGTTAGATATGGGGAGTTATTGAATGAAAAGGTTGAACTTAAATCTGTGCAAATGTTGCAAGAACAAGGTGTAAAAATGAATTGGTTTTCTTATTTGCAAATACAATCTAGGTTTGATAAAGACTCCAAGGCAGAAAGTATTTATGATAAGCTGACTGACTTAGATAAAATTTTGATGGGTACTGATGAAAAGATAATTTATGGACATCTATTAGAATTTAAATTGAGGAGGAGCAAGTTAAAGAAATGATGATTGCTTGAGGGAAAAATTTTGGATATGGGATTGATTTGGAAAAATGGCAAAAATTGTGGTCTCAAAATTATAAAATGACAATGTCAACTCCATATAAAGAAAATTTGTATAAGATGTTTTACAGGTGGCACCTACCCCGACGAGACTTGTGAGAATGTTTAAGAATAAATCGGATAAATGCTGGAAATGTCGTGGACATGTTCAGATGCAAAGAAATATTGGACTACAATCCACATATACAATAAAGAACTGAAACATTTGATTGTAAATGTTTTAACAACAGCTAGAATTATATTTGCGAAGAACTGGAAAAATGACAAAATATCTATGCAGGAAGAAGTTATCAAAAAATTATGGACTGTGCTGAAATGAGTAAACTGACATTTGAAATTAGAGAACAAGAAGATAAGCAATTTTATATGATATGGGATTTGTTTTATCAATGGTTGGATAAAAAGGCATGGTAATATAATAGACTAGATCATTTTGTGATAGAAATCTAATAGATTGATATAAAACATAATGTAGCTATATATAACCACTTGAAAGTATAACATATATTTTAAGATAAAATGTGGAACATCTCGTATAAAATGATGGAATAATAGTTTAGTCATGGATGATTAATAACTGATAAATATATAAACATATGTTAGTTTGACAGTGTAAACAATATATTAATTTCACTGATATAAATTGTGAGTAAATGACTACGAAAGTATAGCACAAAAGATATGTAACCAACTGACACACTCTATGTATATAAAATGGAAGAGGATTTTATGTTTTTATGTTTTTGTATGTATATGTTTGTGTTTAAAAATAAAAAACTTTATTTTTTAAAAAAAGAAAAATCCCCACAGGAGCCATTTTGTAAATGCACCCATTGAATTATTTCAAAGTGCCAACCCAAATCCCAACCCCAGGAGATGGAGGACAACAGGAATTCATGTACTGGTGCTAGAGTTTAAATTTTGTAATAAACTCATGAATATTATGATCACTTGGGATTTTCTTCAACAGTAGTACCCTTCCAGGAAAGGAAGATGACATAATTTATGCTGCTCTTACCTTCCGTTACATTAAATGGAAATGCCATTGTGCGAAAATGTGTGTAGAACACTTCAAATTGGTGGTGAAGGAGGACAATCCAGGACACTACAATTTAAAGGGAAATACAATTATTTTGAAAAAAAAAAAAAGCAAATTTGTCTGTTCTTATTGTCAATGACTTAAAGGAATTGTGTTCTTGAGAAATTCAAAGCCACTGCAGGTCAGTCATCTACACAAAACAGGTATATTCTTAGCTTTCAATCAAGCAATCTAAGTTTATTTACTGTCTAAGATAAAACACAATCAAGGGAACCACAAACAATTATGAAAAAGGAATTTTAAAAATCTTTGTGAGAATGCTATGTTTGAAAGTAATCCCCTTTATTTACTGTATATTTATAATGATTACAAATGCAAAGCATACCATGAGTTTATTGTAATGTATATTGTGACGTTTTTGCAGTTGTCTCAACCTGAGAATCAAGACAAATTATTTGATCTCAGAAGAGCCTTTTGAGTAATATCTTCATAAGCTTAGTAGGGAATCAGGTTTTTCACTGATGATGTGTAAGTTTGAAGATTCAGATAATTCTCAACTTACAACCAGTTGCTTGGTGACTGTTCAATGTTATGATAGACTTTTAAAAAGGTACTTATAACCCCTAGTCAAAATTCTGATGACCACAGAATTTGTCACAAAACATGTAGTAAAATTGTGAGACTTAATGAAGAGCATGACTGTATTTTCCAGCTCAATTATGGTTGCAAGTGGAGGACTACTTATTTCAAATGAACAATTCAGCATGGATTTGACATGAAAGTACTTTAAAAAGGGTCAACTGGAAAAGGAAAGATTGCATTGTTATTTTTTTACTCTTTCTATTAGCTGTTCTGGCTAGGGAGATTCCTGTAATAGACAGGATGTTCTTTGATCAGTCACTTCTTCTATCTCTAGAACTGTTCTTGAGTCTGTGAAGGGGTTGAACTGATTACTTATATTAAATAAACAAGTTGCCCTTACTGTCTTGCAGTTCAGGGACCAGATCATCAATTCTTAGATATTTCCAGGATTTTCTTGGGTTGTTGTGCCCAGATCCTCCCATACAAAAAGTACTCAGATAAAAGACATTCAACCAAAGCCAGAAACACACCAGTCAACAAGCCAGAGATTGGAAGATTGCTGTCACACTATCTTGAGAAAAAACTCGCTGCTAGATTGAGTTCTAATATTGGTCAAAGAATCCTGTGTTTTTAGCTGATCTCATATTAATAGTTTCAAAATCTTATCTTAAACTCAAAAATGAGTATTTTGCAAATAACTATTACCACAACAGAAACTCTGCCTTTACTGTAGACATACCTGGTGATGAATCTCCAGATGGGAACAGCTGGTCTTTTTCAGAATCTAAGCATGAGTTTTCTTTTTCAATGAATCCTCTTAGCCTGCACTTGATGTAAGTGCGGTTGAGAAGGAGCATGCGGCTTAACCAAGCTGCAAATTTCTCAGAAAAAATAAAAAAGAACTTGCGCAACATTTCATATCTTGAAACATGTAACAACCAAAAAGATACCTGATAGAGAAGCAATCTAATCTGGGCATCAAATTCCTGTAAAGAAATAATGTCTTATGGCAGTACTTGTTAAATGTGACAGCAACTTTCTTGTTATCCAAATGAATCCAAGAATCAATGCAAGGTTCCACCATCTTCCCTGTTTTGTCCCATTTGCAAATGTTGCAGGGAATGTACATTTTTTAAAGCAAATGCAACTTTTGTTCCAAATTGGTTCAAGCAACGTCAAAATGTTTCTGTATTTCCTTCCAAACATTATTCCAACATTTTTGTCCATTTTTGTTCAAAGGGAAGAGAATTTTGATGAACTTGTCATGAGTGGAACATGGAGGCCTTCCATGTCCATGGTTAGTGGGAGAAAAGGCCTGAATAGGAATGTACTGACTCTCCCTGTAGAATCATCTTCAAGGAGCCTTCTGACTCTCTGTTTTCTCACAGTCCATCCAAAAGAAAAGCCAGGAGAAGCTCTTCTGATTGAGCTTTCTCAGCCTAGGAAGAATGGGCAGCTCAGGACACTGCCCTGTGACCAAAAGGAAACATAATAGAAGATAATCCCTCCATCATCTCCAACATTAACTGAGGCTGAAAAGCATGAAAGGCATGAATGAATGAATGAATGAATGAATGAAAGAATGAATGAAAGAATGAATGAATGAATGAAAGAAAGAAAGAATAACAGAGTTGGAAAGGACTTTGAAGGTCTTCTATTTAAATCCCCTGCTCAAGCAAGGCATCCTTTACCCTTTCAGACAAAAGGTTGTCCAATCTCTTCTTAAAAACCTCCAGTGATGAAGCACCCAGAACTTCTGAAGGTAAGCCATTCCACCGATTCATTGTTCTAACTGTCTGGAAGTTTCTCCTGAATTCTAGTTTGGTTCTCTCCTTAATTAGTTTCCATCCATTGCTTCTTGTTCTGCCTTCTGATGAATGAATGGATGGATGGATGAATCAATCAATCAATCAATCGATGAAGAACATTCTTAGCATAAGGCAGAAAAGCAAAAAAAAAAAAAAAAGAGGGGGATTTCAAAAACAATCTTCCTTTTCAGAAATAAGAGAGTCAAAAGCTATTCTGATGTTTGATTCCAGAGTGCCATCCAAAAATCAGAAGCTCAATGAATAGAAGGGAGTTGGCTAGTCAAGCTTTGAAACATGGTTGAAATTTTTGAAACATATTTCAAGCGTTCACAGAGACCCTTTGGGGCCACCTGACACTTCCTTCCCAAACAAACAAATGTCACTTTCAGCACTACATGTGACTCATTCTCTGCCTTTTCTGAAGCTGAGTTTATTCATTTCACTAAACCAGAATATGGCTATGATTTGTTTACAAAAAATGATTAATCACTTTGCAACAACATATTTTGTTTTTCAAAAATATGGGGTTTGTTGGCTGGCTCAACAAAGCACATCGAGGGTGGAGATAAATCAGATTTATTTATTATTTGATTTGTCAATCGCTTACAAGACAATAGGTATAAATATAAACATAGTTATGAATACATTATATATATATATATATATATATATATATATATATATATATATATATATATATATATATATATATATTCATTCATTCTGAGGTTCTCGCGGGTATTTGCATGTGGATCTTTGGTTGTTCGGGTTTTCTCCCACGTAAGGTTCGAAGTATCTAGGCAACGTTTCGATGAAGTCTCATTCATCATCTTCAGGCTTCTGTCTTTGGCTCTGTGCTTCTCATCACTCTCATCACTCACGAAACGTTGCCTAGATACTTCGAACCTTACGCGGGAGAAAACCCGAACAACCAAAGATCCATATATATATATAAATAAATAAATAAAAAGAAACAATAGGACAGGGATGGTAGGCATGTTGGCAAGAAAACCAAGAAACAAACCCCCAGTGTGTTTACAGAAAGAACTCTGACCAACTAAAAGAAGGAAAAAAATAAATACAAAAAATGGAAAGAGGAACACGTAACTGAGGCGGAATATCAAGAAATAGCCCAAACAAGTAAAGATGGGATTAGAAGAGCTAAGACTTTGAATGAAGTGAGACTTTCAACAAATGTCAAAAACAATTTTTAAAATGTTTCTTTCGACACATAAAAAATAAGAAAAAAGGCCAAGATACAATCAGTCTGCTAATGGCAGTAGATGGCAAAGAAATAACAGGCAGTCGAGAGAAAGCCGAACTGGTTAAGTCATACTTTGCATCTGTCTTCGTGCAAGGGGTGGGTGGGTTGAGGAGTCAAGAGCTGATGTTTCTCCAAGGTTTTACTTTACCATTATAGGTTTATACCCTTATTGGAAAGGTTGTGTATACGATGTTAACCATTTGGGCAACACTTGCCTCCTTCATTATAATAAATATGATTTAAAACTATAACATCAGTTGCCCAGCAGATGGTTCATGAGCCTCATAACTATAATTGTGAAAGTACAAGGGGACTTCAGCTCCTTAGAGGTCTTTTAGTCGGACTCTTTCCTCAGGCTCTATACCAGGCGTGTCAAACTCTATTTCATCGAGGGCCGCATCAGCTTTGTGTTTGACCTTAAAGGGCCGGGGTGGGTGTGGCCAGCATGATGTTTGTCAGAATATTCATGAACCGGCAGAGGCATGGTAAGAGGTCAGCCAATGAATAGGCAGAGCAACTAAGTCAGCCAATGAGGGCAGTTTGGAAACTGAAACTGGAAGGAGTCTAGGCGTGGCTCTATATTAAGCTCTGCAGCTCTGAAGGTGTGTTAATCTCTGAGTCTTGCCTGCAACTGCTGAATTGAAACTGAAACTCTTCTCTGCTGTTCTCTCATCTGTTTTGCGTTTTTGCCTGTAACTCTCCACCACATTGGAAGAACCTACTATTGGTATTGAGGGTTTATCTGATCTAATTTTTCCATGAAGCACCTTTATTCAATGAAGGTATGCCAACATTACGCAGGATGAACAGATACTATTCAGATTTCATAACTATAGAGGTAATAGAATGGGGAGATGACAGATGTAGGGTTTTCTTTTAAAAAAAAATCATTTTGTCAAAAGTAATTGAAGGTGGTTTCATCAAATTCTTTGCAAGAAAGGCTGTATTATATGATGAAGGATGATAGATAGAAGAAGCTAGGAAGAAGAAATGTTTCTACAAATATTTTTTCTTTAAAGAAGACTACGAGAAGATCTGCTTCTAGGTCAAGGTTTTTGTTTCTAACTCTCAGCTAGGAAACCACCAACAAACAAATTAATAGAACTTCAAGCATATACCAAAAAAAAAAAAAAAAAGTATTTGCTGTGTAATATTATAAAATTGTACAATGGAGATAATGTTGGGATGGATCTGAAAAACATGTGAAAAGGAGCATTCTAAAATTGCCTTTAAATAAACTTCTGCTGAGCATCCCTTGAATAGGAGTTAAATTAACAGAGAAAAGGCTCAGATCTTCACTTAATGGAGAAAAAGAAGAAAGCTAGCTCTCTTTACAGAATAGCTATTATCTTCAAAGGGGTGCAAAACACTTAAATGTTCAGCTAATGAACATTTTCTTAAACTCATGCAACTCCTTTGGTTAAAAAGAAGAAGCATGGCTAAATATCATGTAGAAATGCAGATTGAGTTCTCTTACTGGAAATTAGCTCCTTTTAAGAGGAGCAATACAAGACTGTAACCTGACCCCTCATGAGCCAATAAGAGGTAAGAAGGGGATTCTATTAGGTTTTTGGTGAGAAAAAAACTTGGGATGTCTTTGGTAAGAGAGTCAATGGCAACCTGGGAGAGGAGTTACCTCAGGAATGATAGGAAACTGTGATTTTGCTACTGTATAGCCACCATTGTACTGTCATTTGGATATTTAAAGTGTGTGTTCTGTATATGGAAACTCTCTTTTGACACCTTTAATAAAGTGTTTTTTTTTTTCTTCCAATCCTGGAATAAAATCCTTTCTGGCACCCATCTCAGCTTGGCTTTTTCTTGGGTTCTCCTTTGGATTTAAGCATACCTGGGTGGGCGTGGGTGTCCATCCTTCCCAGCAGTGGTGGGGTTCAAATTTATTTACTACCAGTTCTGTGGGCATGTCTTGGTGGGCATGATGTGTAAAATCTCCACGCAGAAGCGTTATTTGCCGGTTCTCTGAACTACTCAAAATTTCTGCTACCGGTTCTCCAGAACTGGTCAGAACCTGTTGAATACCACCTCTGCTTCCTGGTTCCCTAGAGGAAGAGGACTGGTGTGGAGGGAGAAACAAATATCTTGCAAAGAAGGTGGCAACAGCCATTGGACTGAATTTTTCAGTTGATGGTCATCCCAGGTGGAGGTTACCTCAATATTAAAGGACCTCAGAGAAAGAGCTGATTCGACCCTGAGGACGCCTTTTCTTTATTATTATAGTGGCCAAATTTCCTTGGAAAAAAGGACAAATCTGCAAAAGTGTTGGCATTGAGAGACACATTTAGAATCTGTTAAAAAAGCAAAAAGGACAGATGCCTTCTCTCTCTTTTTTAATAATATTTTTATTGTACATTTTCCTTTATTACACATCACATTTCCAGTTTTGCAATGTCAGTGTACTGCCTATATCAAGTCCCTTTTAGATACGCATCATGGTATACACCCCAATTACAACCATCATTCACATCGTCATACAGTGTAGTCTCTTTTAAATACACAGTATCATAATTATAACTATTGTTTTCATAGTTGTACCATAACACTTTATACGTTTATCACTCTATACATTTTAATATATAGTCACCTACAGTCCAGTACAGTGCTTACAGTATATATTCTTAGATATATCTATATACCTGCATTTATTTCTATTTTGTTAATCTTCTTTTGTTATTAAGTTACTAATCTCTGCGCCTGTTATTTAACCATTTGTACGATACGTCCCATGTTGCGTAATATTCTGTTTCTTCTTTATCTTTAAGTTCCATCATTAACCTGTCCAATTCTACACATTCTAATATTTTTTATAACCTTTTCATCTGTAGGGGTGCTTTCATTCTGAGCCCTGGGAAAGAAATAGAAAAAGTCCCAACGTCTATCCATCCTGACTCACTGAGGTACAAGAAAAGGAGATGAAAAATAAGACTAGAACTAAATGGTATGGAGATGTGCTGTATGAACAGAATCTTGCAGGTCTTATTTCCTGATCTGGAGAACCTTCAAGGCAGTGGTGGGATTCAGATATGTTTACTACCAGTTCTGTGGGCACCGCTTGGTGGGCATGGCTTGGTAGGCATGGCTTGGTGGGGCATAGCAGGGTAAGGATACTATAAAATCTCCATTTTCACCCACTCCAGGGGGAAGGTTACTGCAAAATCCCATTCCCTCCCCATCCAACTAACCTGCTTTCCAGCTCCATTCTCCTGTGCAGGGCAACAAAAGAAGACCCAGCCAATCATCTGGGACTCAATGGGAGGCAGATGACAGATGGGGGCGGGGCCAGACAGAGGTGGTATTTGCTGGGTCTCTGAACTACTCAAAATTTCCACTACCGTTTCTGCAGAACTGGTCAGAACCTGCTGAATACCGCCTCTGCTTCAAGGGCTAACAATGGCAGCCCCCTCAATGCCTTCTAATTTGATTTCATCAGAACAGAACTTAATCAAAATATTTCAGTGGAATGTCTAGGGTATTTTTGTTTCCTGAGCTGTATAGAAAACCATTGTTGCTTTCACACTCCGTGGTCTCTAGTGTCTGGCATCTCCAGGGAAAAGATGAAAAGGAGAAATCCAATTTTCCCTTTTCTTGCTTCTCTTTCTTTTAAAATGGTACTTCTTAAGGGTAATTTAAACAGGAAGTTTAGTTGCCCATTAATGGTAATTTAAACATTAAAAAGGTATAACTTTTTCATGCTGAGAAGAACTGCCAAACACTAATGGTCCAAAAATTAATGGCTTTATAAGAAATGTCTTGAAGAATCAATGTCTCATTCTTTTTCAGCCAAAACCACCTCTGTGTTTACACTTTGCTGACAATTCTGGGAGAAGAGGGCATTTCGTTTGAAGCCAGATCAGGGATTACAGTGAAGACATCTTGAAACAGGAGAACTCACTAGAATTGGACATCAAAAAGTAGGTGCTCTTTGAATTTACGCATACATCCTATACCTGGAATTTCTTTATATGATTGATTGATTATGTGCCCTTAAGTTGTTGACAACTCTTAGTAAACACATTGATATTTTCCATGATGTTCTGTCCCTTCTTCTTTGATGCCTATTTTATTTATTTTATTTGTATTTATTTGTCAAGCATGTATTAGATAACAGGTATAATTAGAACATGATTATGACTACATGAAATGGGTATGAATAAAAGTGAGACATTAGGACAGGGACAGTAGGCATATTGGTGCGCTTATGCACGCCCTTACAGACCTCTTAGGAATGGGGTGAGGTCAACAGTAGACAGTCTAAAAGGTTGAAGTTTGGTGGGGTTGGGGAAGAAACCACAGAGTCAGGTAGAGGATTCCAGACATTGATCACTCTGTTGCTGAAGTCGTATTTTCTGCAATTAAGTTTGGAGCATTTTACCTTATGTTTGTATCTATTTTGTACTTGTGTATTGTTGTGACTGAAGCTGAAGTAGTCACTTACAGATAGGACATTGTAGCAGATAATTTTGTGTACTACTCTTATGTCAGACCGAAGGTGGCATAGTTCTTTTCCCCCCACCATTTTTCCCCATTTCCCATGTCTCCTAATGCAACACCTCCCATTCCGACAATGCTTCTTCAACAAAAGTTTTAGACTTTACTCGGAGTTCAACTCACTACACTATCTTTTGCTTCCATCCACAACATTTTCCACCCAAAGGCCAACCTGTGGCAATCAAAAGCAGCAATTATTTAGGAAAATTGTATAAATTATGCATAGTCAACGTTTTCTTTAATCTCATCATTTTTCTCCAAAACAACAACAATCACAAGGGCATGTCACTTTGATACTTAAGAGTTTTAATATTTATATAATTCAGGAAGTAGAAGGAAAATAGAAGGAGAGGTAGGCAGGAAAAATTGTGATCCATTTTTAGGATCTCCTTGGAAAAGTATTTCCATTATATTCTCACCGGTTCAAGGTTGGCTCAGCCTTCCATCCTTCTGGGGTCAGTAAAATGAAGACCCAGATTGTTGACGCAATATGCTGACTCTGTAAACTGCTTAGAGAGGGCTATAAAGCACTGTGAAGCAGCATATAAGTCTAAGTGCTATTGGCATTATATTTAATTAAAGAGAATCACCTCTGAGTCAAGTTCAACTTACAAATGAAGGCAAATATGCTTGTCCCAGGGATATTGTTGCAGGATCAAATTCAACTCCTGGGGACTCTGCAGATTTGGCAACAGGATAAAATAGTTTGCCATTGCCTTCTTTCTGGTGTTTTTCAGTTTCTCAGCATAATTCACAGACTGGATTTCTTGTTGGTTATCCATTCAGATATTCCAACTCTGCTGAGTTCTTGGATACCAGCCAACATTGGCTAAATGGGATTCATTTATTAGACATTTTACATTTGCTAGAACAGATTTTTGTTTCAATAGCATCCAATTACCTGATAGATCATTTGTTCAAGGCAGCAAGGAAACTGATTCTATCTCTGTCTCTCTCTCTTTTTTCTTTTATGCCAGCAATGCATAAATCATGACAAAAATAGTGGACCAATAGCCCAAACCACAGACCTAACTTCTTATCCATACCCTCTATAAACCTGGGATCAGAACTGACCCATGTGGATAATGAATTCCCAGATGTAACCATATCAGAATCAGATTATTATTATTGTATAATCCTCATTATTAATATATTCATTTTCATAATTTCCAGTTTTGGCATGTAGGGATAGGATGATTATCTGGCTCCTGGGCTTTAGCAGCAGAATCTCTCCTTTCACTGTCATTGTCTTGAAGTTGTCAACAGCTGATCTTGAGGTTCTCCTAACCAGGATAGTCTGGTTCTTTCCCTTAGTTTTGATCGAAGAACCTGTTTTCCTGGCAAGTGGCCATTTCCAGGTTTTCTAGCTTATGTACATAACTAGTCAATTTCTACTGGTTGCCATAAGCTTGAATCAGTGTTTAGATCTCCTCCTTCTGGAATGGCATTGTTCATATCAGCCAGGACATTTCTCCATAATTATGTATGCTCTTCTGCGAATCATTTCCTTCTTGTTCTTGGCAATACACATTTTACATTTCAGTTCTGAGTGCAGTGAAAATTCATTTACAGCATAATACCTCTTCCATGTGCCTGTGTTGTCTTCCCTTCCATTCCGACAATTGTCTTTTTGGTTCTTTTTGTTAAAGCTTGCAGTGAAATGCATCAATTTTCCAAGCACACTCTCTTTAATAGTTATCCAGATCACTTTTATCATCTCCCTCCTATTTGCTCTTCCTTTCACTTTCATTTTCATGGTTGAAGATATCCCAATCTATATAGAACTGGGCAGTTTAGTGACTTGTCTGAATAGCAGTGTGGATCCAATAATATATTTTTGGGGAGAAAAAAAGAGAAGTCAACCTAGAGAGAACATCAAAGTTACATTTCGGAGGATTTTCCAGGAAGGAGAAGACAATAGAAAAGACATGGAGATAGAATTTCACTTTCAAAGTCTGCTGTAATACTTCCACAATTTTATGATGGCGGTTAACTTGATGGCTCACCATTAGCTGGGTAATACCCTTTCAAAATGTGTCTGGGACCGTAAGGATCTAAAGTATGGCTACAGTTCAAATTTGGATAAGAGTATCAAAAAGGCAGTCTAATGTTTAATGCCTTTTTGGAAAAAAGTGTAAGATTTTATTAGTGAAATATACCAAATAAAAAAAAAAGTTATATCAGTAATTGTATAGTGAAAAAACCCATATAAGTAAGTTTGATTGAAGCAGACTGAATATACAAGGAAAACAAAAGAAACTAAAAGAGTTATGAAAAAGGAAAAATTAAGACCATATAATATTTGCAAAATATTGGTTTAATTCTTAAAGTTATGATTAAATTTAGACCCTACAGAAACAAGTGGTTCCATCTTCTCAATTGTAGAATAGAAAGATATGAGGAGTCCTTTGTGCTTTCTGAGACTGATTGTTTTCCTAAAGATGTTTCATTACCCAAACTTGTTCTGACTCAGTCTTTGTCAAACTTAATAAAACACAAACTGAATTTAAAAGTAAAACCTATTTTAATGTGACGCTGGGAATTACTTGCATTCCCAGCCAAAACTAATTATACAGTTACTCCAGATAAGAGCATGCTTCTCAGTGCTGTAGAATGCTTGCCAACAAACAGACATCCAATTAAGGCTTAACATAAACCAACCCCCAAACCTAGAAAAAACCAGCCAGAGTACAGAGCTTCATGAAGGACTTGGAGATTACTGAACTGCTCTGCTTCCTGCAAAGCTCTTCATCATTGAGGACTGACTTTTATCCCTTATGGGAGGGGCAATCACCACCCAGCCTTACTCCTCATCCCTGCTGCTTCAGCTACTCTCTCCTTCTAGCAGCTCTGCGCACACGCACACTGGGAACAGGCTCCCCGGGGTCCTCTGCTTTGTTGCTGCCAGGCTCCGAAAACTCTGAAGGCAGCACCCCACTCCCAGATGGTCCTGGCCCCATCCCTGCATCTGATGCAGGACCCTCGGCCAAGTCCTTGCCAGACTCCCTGACTGGTTCCCTTTTGTCCTCACTGTCCGATACCTCTGCTGTCCTCACCAGCTGCCGGCGAATCACAACAAAACTAGATAACATCATCAGTACTAGTAAGGAGTGGGGTTTGCTCTCAGTTTATAATCTAGTGGCTTGCCCTGTTAGTGTTGGAGGAGGTAGTCTTGAAAGTCTTTGACTGGGCTGTTTATTATTGACTTATTTGGCAGTTCCTGGATTGGGCATTGTTTATTTGCTGATGTTAATATTGGAATTAATCTACACTCACCTGGGTGCTGATTGCTGGTGGAGAGGTGCTTAAGTCTTTTTGGTTTGCTGATTGACTCTTTTCCGTAGTTTATAGATATTCTTTATGTCTACGTCTCTTATCTTAGGGAACAAAATGATGCAGGCACCTCCCCACCAGCAATATTTTTGATCAACAATTTTTTAATTGCAAGCTGCCCAGAGTGTTTTGTGGAGATGGACAGCTATAGAAATTGAATAAGTACTGGCACTTACTGCCAACAAGATTAGCAAAAATGTATCCTAATAGATCAGCGGCACGCTGGAGGTGCAAACATAAACAAGGAACATTTTTTCACATGTGATGGAAGTGCCAAAAGGTGAAGAAGTACTGGATGATGATAAAGAAATGGCTAGAGGAGATTATTAAGCAAAAAATTTGAGTGGAAACTGGAATTATTCTTATTAGGTATAATAAAGGACAATTTAAGTTTTAAAAAAAATCAATATATCATACTCCATATAATGATGGCGGCCAGAATTGTTTGCGCACACCATTGGAAACAGATCAATATCCCTACAGAAGATATGGTGATAAAAACAGTGCTTGAATATACAGAGATGGATAAATTAACGATGGAGTTAAAATATAAGGAGGAAGCAGAATATTATAAGATTTGGAACATATGATATGAGTGGCTAGAGGAGAAAGCTAAAGAATATGTATAAAAATTATTTAAGAGCTTCAGGAAATGTATATATACAAAATTATAAAGCGGTAAATATAAATGTAAAAATATTCAAGAAATATACCAGGAATTGAAAATGAAAATGAAAGTATTACAATGTAAACAGGAAGGAAGCTGATGCTGAAGCGTTCTGAATAATGGAAATGTGGTATAAATGTTTGAAAAATGTATTATAAAGATTTTTTTTTTTAAAAAAAAATTGAATTAGTAAGTAAATGCATTGTTGCATAGGTAAAGATGCCATAACTCAACTTGCTACCTTCATAAGTGCCCCACTGGATTCAACAGATTTTATCTTAATCTACTAAATTGTTTCTAAAATTGGCCAAGCAGGTACATGGAAAGAGAGGCCTGAGATGTATCCCTCTTGCTTGCTGTTGGTATCTTCTTGACTAATAATCCTTGAAAGACATGCCCACTTTCCTGTTGCTATGCCTGATTTTCTATTTCTCAACCATGTCATCATGCCCCCACTTGACTTTCTTCTTCGTTGATCTCTATCTGATAATGGCCCCTACCATGTTTCTTTCCTTCTGTTATTTTCCTGCAACTCCCCGTCAGGAATGCATCAAAACACAACACATGGCTTGTTTTTCTCAAGACCTTCATCACTTTGGGTGCTCCATCAATGGAGGTTTTTAAAGAAGAGATTGGAGAACCATTTGTCTGAAATGATATATGGTGACCTGCTTGAGCAGTGGGTTTGACTAGAAGATCCCCAAGGTTCCTTCCAGCTCTGTTATTCTGAATAACTCTGGGGTACCCTAAAGTCATGCATTCTAAAAAAAAAATTCATAATATTGAGAAGAGCTCAGAAAGTATAGAAATAAATGATTATGCATTAAGAGTAGGCTCATATATTTTCTGGTGAATTTTCCTTCAGAAAATTTAAGAATCTTAATCCATTTTAGAAATCAGCAGAGCAGTCTGCTTCATTTCATTTTTCTTTTCATTTTCAGGAAAAATGAAATATTTCCCAAATAAAAATGAAGGTCTCATCCAGATTAGGCTGCTTTTCAGTGAGGTATTTTTTTTTTAGGTTGTTCCTTTTTCTGTGTTATGATAACATGTTTACACACTTTTTTCAGAATATAGTTGTGCTAATACTTGGAAAAGTCAGAGAAGAATATTAAGAGTGTTTTCTGTTTTTCTACTCTAGGTTTTGCAGCTTGGGCCACCTAGTTCTCTACTCCAGTTGTAGCAGCATCAGTTGCAGACCAAGGAGAATGTCTTCCTTAGATTATGAAAGAGATCCACTTTTCTACTCTGGAGATTCCTCCGGTGATTACCACGAGGTATGTCAGCAATAAAGGTAGCATTTGAATGGTGGTAATTGTTATCTGCAAAGTACATTTTCTTTTTTACTTCATGAAAGGACTTGGGGACCATTAGGGTGTTATCAGCCAATATCATAGAATCCTACAGCCAAATATTTGAATGTGCAGAGATGAATAGATTAACACTAGTAATGAAAGAAAAAGAAGAAACTGAATATTATAAGATATGGGATATAGTTTACCAAGGGCGGGAAAATAAAACAAACTAAAGTTGAGCAGATGAATACATAGAGAAATAAGTGAATATTGATATAGATATGATAAATGTAAGAGATAATGGCTTATAAAGGAAATGTAATTATTGCTATATTGGTAAGAAAAGTACTAAACCATAAATTTTAGCACAAGATATATGTACCCAGTCGACACACTGTTTAAAGCAAAAGTGAATTTATGGTAAATATAAAATAAAAAAAAATTGGTAAAAAGAGATTCCTACAGCCAATTGAAAATCTTACTACCACTTCTGTCTTATGAATGGATGGCGGAAGATAACTAGATAGACAGACAGCTAGCTAGCTAGGTGTGTGTGTGTGTGTGTGTGTGTGTGTGTGTGTGTGTGAGAGAGAGAGAGAGAGAGAGAGAGAGAGAGAGAGAGAGAGAGAGAGAGAGAGAGAGATTTTCAAGGCAGTGAATATATCTAATAGACTTGGTTCCTATTTTCCCACCACAACAATCAGGAGACAAAAAATCTGTCTCACGTATACTGTTAGAATATCCCTTATGTACACAATGGCAATCAAAATTAAACCTTCCAATTGTTCTAACTGTTTTTGCAAGAGGTGACCATGAATACCTCATCTGTGGTCACTTCTCAGAAGTCTTCTAAGAATCCTGCATAATTCTCACCAAAAGCTGCAGCTCACATTATTGTTAGCAGCTAACTTTTAAAAGATTTTCTCACAATTATTATTTTTTAAATCCTTTTTCATACTGATTAGATGAATGTTTTTTTTAAAAAAAATATGTTTGATGTTGGGCCATAAATACACTTTAATTGCTTGATCGATAGAAAGGCTTTAAGTGGATGGGACAAAAGTAGGGACTCTGAAACAGGATTCTACTTATGAATCGTTTTGATTATCAGAAGTCAAACCCAGTTTTATTTATTCTGATAATTGTATTTCCTCTTAAATTACAGAGCTCTGGATTGTCCACCTTAATCACCGATATGAATTTCTACAACAAAACAAACAAGACTTTTGGTACAGCGGTGGAACTATTTAATCTTTTAATAAGTAGGAACAGTATGTGAACTATATTGAAAATAATTAAGTGGGTACATTCACAAAATGGCTCCTGAAGGGAATAAGTCATCTATTAAGTAGCCTTATGGAGAATATACAAATATTTGCACATTGATTGTTTTTGGGTGGGGCTGAAGATATAAAGCCAACCTCTTTATCTTTGAAGAGAACTTTGAAAAAAATTGTTACTGAAAGCCCATATGCATTTGTGAAAATGAAGAAAAAACAAGGATGGGTAGAATAGCTTCATTCCATACATACACAGACACATAGATATTCCAGGTTCTCCTGTTTTGTGAAGCTCTTGTGTCCTAGCCTGATCAGAGTCAGGTTTCTAGGAGGAGGAGTTGGATCTGGGACCGTCCAACAGAAATAGCATATCTTCCATTCTCTTTGGAAAGGCCAGAGGCCTTGGACAATGCTGTCCCAAAACATTCAGGTATTGGGCTAGGTGGTCGACCAGATGGAGAGCTGCCTGCCCTCACAGATGCAGGGAAGAATTACTAAGTGATTGGTAGTATCTTAATGACTACCTACCTGCATGGACAAAGTTTCTAAAACAAATTAGCATTTTTGCTGCATGATGTTATTGGCCATTGTTCTATCACCAGAACAAAGCAGACTCAAGACTGGAGTTGAGTTCAGCTCTTTATTTAACTGTCAGTAACTTCAACTAAAGTCGAGCCGCGGCAGCCCCTTTTATAGCAGCTGCTTGCAGCTCACAACCAATGGCATTTATTTAAAACTCCCGCCGCTTAGGCGGCCAATCATAACTGTTATTATCTACCAATTACGGAGTGGCAGTATTTGTCCAATAGGAATGCAGTATTACGAGTATGTAAAATAAGTATAGAACACCCCTCCCCTCTTGGTTTGATCCAACGTTATATGACGTAGTCACGTAAGTAGGCAGGGCTTTTGTGGGTCCTAGTTGACTTGCGCAGTTCAGTCTCTGCATTGATCTCGGTCGGATTGGACAGGATCGCCTTCTCTCCTGTTCTTCTCTCTGGAACCTCCTGGAAGGGTGAGTCCGTCATGCCACTTCCGCCGTGCTTTGTTGGTTTGGTTGAGCGGGCATTGTCGCTCCCTTCTGGCATACTCGGGCAGGTAGAGTCAGCTTGGCTGCCTCTCCCCTGGTTCTCTTCCAGCTCTCTTCTTTTAAATTCATCAATAGGTAAGTAGTTTCTTTTTGGGTTTTCAGTTTCTGGCTGGTGGTTAGTTAATGGAGGGTTTTCCTTTTCTTTATTATTTAAGGGTCCCCCCCCCCTGGTTTTATTATTATTGTTTATTGGGGTTTGTGTATGTGTTTGCTCCATGTTTCAGGGTATGTTGGTGTTGTGTTCGATGTGTCGAGACAGTAGTTGGTCGATGTGTCTTTTCCACATTCTGCCGTCAGTTGTCTCTAAATGGTATGAACGAGGGCCTGTTATTTGAGTGATGGTTGCCAGTAGCCATAATGGGTCTCCAGTAAGATTCTTCGCATATACCAAGTCACCTGGTATAAACTTGCGATGCTTACTGGAGGAGTCTGGTGGCTTCTCAGGGTTGTAAGTTGGGTGCAACCTGTCCAAGTATGTTCGCAATTTTCTGCCCATCAATAGTTCGGCTGCACTCTTGTTGCTGGTTGTGCTTGGTGTTATGTGTTGGATGGTGAGCATGGTATTAATCTTATCTTGTATGTCACCTGTTTCAAGTTTCCCTAAGGCTTCTTTTGTACAACGAACCATGCATTCCACCTTTCCGTTTGCCTCCAGATGAGCTGGCGCTGTCAGAGCATGTTGTATGCCTTGTCCTGCAAGGAATTGTTCAAAAGCTAAAGCTGTGAACTGTGGGCCATTGTCTGATACTAATACATCTGATAGACCATGGGTGGTGAAGAGTTTCTTTAGTTGTTTAGTGACGGCTTCAGTCGTTGTTGAACTCATGAGGCTGACCTCTAACCAGTTCAAGTAGGCATCGATGATGATCAAAAATGTATATCCCTTTGTGGGTCCAGTGAAGTCTATGTGGATCCTTGACCAGGGGCCTCTGGGTATCTCCCAGTCAAGGACCAGTGCTAAATTGGGGGTAGGTCTGGATGACTGGCATTTATTACATGTTCTTACCCAGGTTTCAATGTCTTTGTCTATTCCTGGCCACCAGACGTAGCTTCTGGCCAGGGACTTAATTTTTACCATGCCCGGGTGTCCCTCATGTATGTCTTCTTGTAATTTTTATGGAACAACAACCCCATCCCCGCACAAGATGCACCCTTTTTCAATTGACAGCTCAGTTTGCCGGGTTCCGAATGGTTTAAAAGTCTCATTTTTGTCGTTTTCTGGCCAGCCCCTTCCCACCCAGTTCAGGAGTTGGGCCATTAGTGTATCTTTTGTGGTTTCCCTCGCGATGTCCGATGCGGTGATGGGCAGGTTCGATATTGTTTCAATTTGCAGGGTGTGTGTGGTGAGAGCTGGGTTGTCGTCGTGGTCTGGTAGGGGTGAGCAGCTCAATGCGTTGGCGTGGGATATGGCTTTTCCTGGCCAATAGACAAGCTTGTAATTGTAGGCTGCAAGAAATTCCGACCATTTTGTCATCCTTGGAGACAGGATGTTGGAGGTGGTCCTGTCTCCTACCAGGATTCCTAGCAGTGGCTTGTGGTCTGTAATCAAGGAAAATGTCCTACCATAAAGATGTTTGTGAAAACATTTTACCCCCGAGATAGCGGCCAAGGCTTCTCTATCCAGTTGGCTGTAGTTTCTTTCAGCTTTGGACAACGTTTTGGAATAAAAGGCGATCGGTGCGTCTCTGCCATCAGGTAGTGTGTGGCTAAGTATTGCGCTTACACCGAATGGTGAAGCGTCACAGGTGACAGTCAGTGGTAGCGTGTCGTTGTATTGGATTAATACAGATTTGGATGTAATTAAGTCCTTAATTCTTTGGAATGCAGCTTCTTCTTGTCTGCCCCATTTCCAGATGGCTTTTTTATCGAGTAGTCTATGCAGTGGTTCCGCTATTGTTGCCTTCTGCAGCAAAAGGACATTATAAAAATTAATGAGTCCTAAGAATGCCTGCAAGTCCTTTTTGTTTTTGGGTCTGGGTGCTTCTTTTATCGCTCGTATTTTTTTTCCGGTGGGGTGGATTCCTGCTTCATCAATAAGATATCCTAGGAATTTGATTTAATTTGTGGCAAGTTGGCATTTTTCTTTTTTGACCTTGAGTCCTGCTTCTCTAAACTTTTGCAAGACTGCCCTTAGCCGGTCCTTTAGTTGTTTTTTATTTCTGGCGGATATCAATACATCATCAAAATAGGGAACCACCCCTTTTAGTCCATGGAGGAGGCATTCCATCAGGCTTTGGAAAACACCGGGGGCCACGCTGACACCAAATTGTAATCTGTTGCATTTAAAGGCTCCCCTATATGTTACAATAGTTTGTGCCTCTGCCGTCTCGGAATCAACTGGCAATTGTTGATATGCCTGCACGAGATTGAGCTTTGCAAAAACTTTTCCTCCCCTCAACGAGTGCAAGAGTTGCTGGACTACTGTAACGGGGTATGCACTCTGCTGTAATGCATGGTTCAGGATGGCCTTTTAGTCACCACAGATGCTCACAGACCCATCTGGTTTCACGGGAGTCACAATCAGGGTTTTCCATCTTTCATAGTCGATTGGCTCTAGCACCCATTGTGCGATGAGTTTGTTTAGCTGTTCATCGATTTTTGGCTTTAACGCAAAGGGGACGCATCTGGCCTTTAGCCAGATGGGGGCTATGTTCAGGTTTAGGCTAAATGAGATAGGGGTTCCACGGTACTTGCCTAGCGTCCCATCGAATACATCTTGGAGCTCCTCCATTAGGTCTTTTTCCCAGTCTGTCTCGGCGATGTTGTTGATTCCTGTCACTTCGATTCCCAGAGGCGCGAACCATTCTAAACTCAATCCAACTACCGGAATCTTGTTTCCTTGGTAGTCTTTTAACATCAGGCTTTGCTCTTCAAGTTCTTTTCATCATATGTCTGGTATCAAGTTTTTTATTGTGTTCCATGATACCATTGACAGATATGAGCCAGAGTCTACTTCCATTTCGCATGACCGGAGTTGAGTTCAGCTCTTTATTTAACTGTCAGTAACTTCAACTAAAGTCGAGCCATGACAGCCCCTTTTATAGCGGCTGCTCACAGCTCGCAACCATGGCATTTATTTAAAACTCCCACCACTTAGGCGGCCAATCATAACTGATATTATCTACCAATCGCGGGGTGGCAGTATTGTCCAATAGGAATGCAGTATTATGAGTATGTAAAACAAGTATATACAACAGCCATAATCATGACTTAATGATAATTTTGTCCTTAGATAAAGAAATATTTCCCAGGAGAACACTGGCATCACCAAATATTTGGCCTGAAGTCAAGTAAGTATATTATGATACTACATAAAGTATTTTCTTTGCAGGAATAAAGGAAGCTGTCCAATACTTTTCCAAAAGGAAAACTGCAGTTCTGTTCTGCCCATTGTGACTATTGAAGCAGGTTCCCTTGTGAAAGATGAAAGTTCTCTTTGATCTTAACCCACATTGGGTGAATGTCCAGACACCACAGATTCCCCAGAGAGCCACTGGGGTTTTTGGATTCAGTACAGCGGGAAAATAAAGGCAATGTTCCCTGAAGAGCAGCTCATCCCCATTTGAGAAATTTGAGGGGTACTGAGGGGACTTCATAATGAAGAAATGTTGATTTTCTGAAGGAAAGATGGGATAGAAATAAAATAAGTAAAATATTTGTGAGAGTGCCATAGTTATGATAATATTAGACTCTGCCCTCAGCCAAAATGCCTGACTATGGGTGTTGGTGAGAATTCCCTTAAAATTCATCTAAAGCGGAAGAGTGAAAGGATGAGAAAATTTGGGGTTTGAGTGTATCAATTCTCCAACCAAATGAGAAACATTGATTTTAGAGCTGCAATCAAGAAGATGGTCAAAAAGCAGACATAAGTTTATATGTATAAGTAAAAAAAAAAAGTATGTGTGTGTGTAACTGTGTCTGTCTGTGTCTGTGTCTGAATTCATGTACGTCCTGTATTTCTGCAATACTGACTGATTATCTTTGGTTGCTTTCTATTAGCAGGATGCTTTATGTTACTCGGAGTGAATGTAGACTGGTCAACATTCTTTTCAATAATACCAAAATCGTGGAAATTGCTTCAAATATGTCCAAAATATCAGAAATTTTTTCTTCCCCATATGACCAACCGTTTGATAATTTAACACAAAACCTTCTCTATGGATTTTTTGCCATGATTTGTATTTTGGGCCTAGTGGGAAATGGAATGACAATTTACCTCCTGGCCTTTTCCATTAAGAGGAATTCTTTCACCACTTTCATCCTGAATCTCTCAATCGCTGATTTTGGAGTCCTCACCTCCCTCATGATGGCAGACATATTTGTGACAGTGTCAACTCTGGGTGAAAGAAATGACATTGTCCAAACCTTTTTCTACTTATTTTTTGAGCTCTTCTTCTTCACCTATTCTGACAGCCAGTTTCTTCTGACAGCCATCAGCCTGGACAGGTGTGTGGCCGTACTCTTCCCACTTTGGCATCGCTGCCATCGTCCTCCATATTTGCCTATCCTTGTTTGTGGCCTCATCTGGATCCTCTCCTTCCTGCTCTCTGTGGTGCACTTCATTCTCCACCAAACCAGGGCCTTTGGAAGTTCACCTTTGTTTTACCAGCTGGTTGTGAATGGTTTACTTTGTACACCTCTTATGGTTGTGTCCACTGTGACTCTCTTGATTCATATGAGATCTAAACTGAAACTCAATCAAAGGAAGCTGCTCAATGCTTTACTGCTGGCTCTCCTCTTCTTCCTCCTTTTTTCTCTCCCAATGGATGTCTTTTATGTCATTGAATATTTTGGTTCCCCTAATCTCCTCCTCATGACCATTGGGATAGAATGTGCCACTCTCAACAGCAGCATCAACCCTCTCCTTTATTTCTTAGTGGGGAGGAAGAAGAGAGGAAAGGATCAGCCCAGAGCATCTTTGAAGCTTGCTCTGCAAAGAGTTTTCAATGAGGAACAGCACAGCGCAGAAGAGCAGCAAAGTACGGAGGAAAACATATTGTAAAGTGTCCCTAATATTGTACAATCATTTTAAATCCATAAATAACTTGTGTGTTTAATAAGAAAACCTACGTCATTTACTGAACAAGCTGAACACAAAACAATATAACCAGGAAATATTTATCAATGTATAATTCTCAAAGTGATGATGTTTGTATATTAAATGTTTTACTTATATAATTCCTTTTTTAATTTCCTAATAAGAACGGTTAGAAATAATTCTTACTGCATGACATTTTTAAAATACATAACACTTACCATGTTATTTATCTTTATGTGTTACATATTTTCCAAGGTTTTGTCCCTTATAGACTTGATAGAACATATGGCTTGACTAAAAACGTGTAAATTTATATGTGTGTATATAATGAAAATAAAGAGAAGGGGAAAAAAATACAGGATACACTTCCTGAAATAAAATGTGACATCTATGATCCTCACAAATTTCAGACATAATGTTCACTTATGTTAATACCAGTTCATTATTAATAATTTTCATTTGTTTGTAACTATTTTTTTAAACTATTCTTTAAAGATATGTAGGTTCTATGATGGTAAGCTTTCCTCCCTGCCAATCTTTTATGCGCATTTCAAGTAGGAGACAAAGGTTTGTCCATCCCATGTGCCTTTGGCACTTAGTCATGCTGGCCACATGATCTCAGAATCATCATCAAACAGTGCTGGCACTTCAGCTTAGAAACCGAGATGAGCACCGCCCCCTAGGGTTGGGAACGACTAGCACATATGTGCGAGGGGAACCTTTATCTTTACTTTACCTTCAGAACTGTAGAAGTTGATAGAGACAGGCTTTGCAAAGCATATTAGTGTAAGAAAATGACAGAATAACAGAGTTGGAAGGGACCTTGGAGGTTTTCTAGTCCAACCCCATGTTCCAACAGGAAACTTTGTAGCATTCCAGACAAGTGGCTGTCCAGTTTCTTTTTAAAAGCCTCCAGTGATGGAGAACCCACAATTTCTTACCTTGAATTTTGATAGGACATAGTATCAATTGGTATAGCTTTCATCTTACTTATTTCATTAGTTAGATTTATATCTTGCTTTTCCTGTGGAAACTGAAGGTTGTAGTCTCCTGGCTAATGTAACAACACCATACACTAAATTAGGGCTCTCCAAACTTGGCAACTTCAAGATTTGTGGACTTCAACTCCCAGAATTCCTCAGCCAGCCAAGCTGTCTGGGGAATTCTGGGAGTTGAAGTCCACAAGTCTTAAAGTTGCCAAGTTTGGAGACCCCTGCACTAAATAAACCATTGACTAGCTTAAATAACAGAAGGTGGAGAAATATATGGGTCAGATAACTTTATTTGATTTGTAAACTGATTTGTACAACCTTGAGGAGATGACATGCACAACATTTCCAAAGCATTTTACATGAACAGGGAAGAGTTAGAATACACATAGAGTGATAACAACAGAGAATAGCTGCATCAGTCTGTAACTCAAGTTGGAAAGGAGACATCAAAGGCTATCTGAAACGGATTTGTCTACAAGAATATAATTGGAAAACTTTATTTTGTTAAATAGATATTTTGATATATATTCTGCTGCATTTCTGTGACAAAGGATTTCATGTCTAAGTAGCACATTATAATTAATTGGTACCAAATAAGAGTGTCACTTGGCTCAAACAATGCAGGAGGACTGCTTTTTGAAAGAAGAACAAACATTACAAGTTCTTTGGGTTTCCCAGCATCAATTAAAATCTTTAGCAAAACAGATTTTGGAATCAACTAAACAGACTTTCAGGGACAACAGGATGCCACTTGGCATTCTAAAAAACAGAGTTTGGATTCAATCAAACAGGTAAATTCCACTGCTGAAGGCCACTCTACTATTACACAAGTGACACTCTTTGTAAAAGGGAAAAAAAACACTGTATTCATTGTCTTTGGATAGAAATTGTGACCCAACGCTCCTTTATTAGGATGATGTAGACTTTTATCAGATATTTTGGGACTAACATAAATTGATTGACATAATTCTGCAAAACTAGAGAGCTTCTGTCACTAATAATGTCTGAAGAAAGACAATCAAACAATTAGATTGGTGTTTCTCAAAATTAGCTACTTTAAGAGGGGTGGACTTCAAATGCTAGAATTCCTCAACAGCTGGCTGGGGAATTCAGGCATTTGAAGTCTGTTTATTTTAATCTGATCTAGGTTGAAAAACACCGAATTAGACACTAAGCATGACCATTGGGGGATTTGAAAGTAATATTTGGTGAAAAATAAAGTGTATCAGAGATGAATTTTATGAGCATGGTGATGTAACATATTTTTCACCAAGACTTATAGTAAGCTAGAACAAACATTGGTTTTCACTGATTCTCCTTAAACATGTAAACAGTAATTTAACATGAAATTGACTCTATGATACAAATGAAGTGGATTCCAGATGGAAAGTAGAGATATTGGCAAACATTTGTGAACTTAAACTCAAATAATAGTGCTGAAATCTCATGCTGTCTTTCAAAAAAAAAAAACACCTTACAAATCCAAACATATGGCTAGCTTTGTCTCAAGCAGTTTTCCAGTTTACAGATGGGGAGGACTTCTTGACTGTTAGTTTCTCTGGACTTCACTTTTAGAATATTATTTTCATCTCCATGATGTAATGTATAGGGAAAAATTGGGTGGGAAATCATTGTACATGGTTGTATTTAATAGACCACAATGTACAAACAATCAAAAATCTATCTTCTTAGCCCAACCAGTTAAAGAATGAACATCAATCTTTTCAGAAATATTCATAACGAGGTTTTATCAGGCTGCATCTCATTTTCCTTGGTATCTTCCTCATTTCTGAAAACTCTGTGGAGCGCAAGTTTTATGCTTACTCTGGATTGATCGTCCTTATTTCTCCCAGCCAGGAAATAAAGGATTGGATTGATGCTGCTATTTACTGCAATACAGATGTCAGAAACCAATGCAAGAATGAATATATGTTGAAACCAGGGGTGAGTGCTATATATAATAGCTAAAAAAATGTCAGCCATCATGTTATATTCTATTGGTGAGTTCGTAAACAGTGCACCGAGTACCGATGTTAAATCACTGTTTTTTACTATACTGTAAGTAATAACAGAAAAAATGCTGTGAGGCAAACGAAATACAATGAAGCACATGAGTGCAAGCAAGGTGACTGTTAACACCCTTTTCCGCTTTTGTTGGTGCTGTTTAAAGAATATTTTAACAAGCAAGATCAGAGAGGATATGACCATCAATGGGTAAGAAATCAGCCCATTGAAAATCAACTGAAACAATAGAAAATGGTCTTGAAATAGAACTGCCAGTTCCAATACGAAGTACACAAGGGGCAGAACCCAAGTGACAGCACACACAATGAGGGACAATTTGGGTGGCCGATGGCATTGATGCCAAATTGGAAAAAGCACAGATACACAACGGTCCACACTGATGCTGATAAGTAAAAGTTGACTAGTATTGTACAATACAAAAGAAAGAAGATTTAAAATAAAGTATGCTCTAAAATTAAATGGATTCTGAATTTCGGATATTTGTGTCAAAACCGTCATTATGATTACTCCACAATCAGCCACAGCCAAATTCAAGACATAGATGGAGAAAGAATTCCTTTTCATATGGAAACCAAGGATCCAGATGACTTTTCCATTCCCTAAAAGTCCCAAAAAGCAGAAAATAAAAATAATGACATTAAAGATGATCTCAGTAGACATTGGAATATCTGGAATTTGGACATATTCAACGTCAGTCCAATTTGCATTGTCATAGGTTTCATTTTTAAACTCTGACTCAAATAATGATGTAGGACCAAACTCTGCCATTCTGCTCAGCTCAATTTTCTTTCTTCTATATTTTTATTTTTCTCTTTTTGTACATAAACACCTGTGGAGAGAGACAAAGCAGGCATACAATAAATCCTAAATTATGCTAAATTAAGTTCAGAATTTTTTTACAGCCCCCTGAAAATTAGGATTTAAATGAAGTTTTTTAAAATTAAGACAAAGCTCTGCAGTTTTCCTGGTGACAACACAGAATTGATAAAAGAAAGCCAACAAGCAGACAATAAATAATGTCTACTGAATTAAATATATAGACAGAACAAATAACAATTTCACATCTACCACTGGCCACCTAGAGATCTGAAAAAGATTTGGAAGAAGTCACTCAGTTTTTAGAAAATAGATGCATATTTGTCTTCTTTTTTTGCAATCCATAAGCTCTTGTACAATATTAATGAGTTCCATTTCTCATATTTTTTCTGAACACAGAGAGATCCCAAATTCTATTTCAAAGTCTTTCTGATAATCTGGGAGTGATACCACCTCAGATCAAGCTGTTCCTAAAATTTAGTGAAATAAATAAATAATATTTAATGACCATATTACTGTGATTTGATGGGAAATGACGCATGGTTGACATCCCATTACAAAAAAAGCTATACAAATACCTGTATCTGAATTCATTTTGGTTAAAGGAGGCTCATGAAACAAAGAAAAAAGAAAAGAAAAATTACACTTTTAAATTTATTTGCTAATATTCAAATAGTCTATTATTTCCTAGCACAACTCTAACACAGCATACTTTAACAGTATTACAGTACATATTATGATTACAGAAAACATAATTACAAATCCCACTCCTGTATGTAGGGGATCCATACTGATTTCAAGTGATCTACTCTAAGATTTAAGTCTTGATTCAGTTCAAAGCAAACACAGGAGTATATTTACTTTGTTAACAGTATTCTTCTTTAAAAGACCTTTTAAGACCTAATCTTTAGAAGAAAGAGAGTCCAGGCTATAGAGGAAGAAAGACTAGAACAATTTGGCATCCAATCTATTATAATAATTTTTAAAACCTCAGATGATCTCAAGAAAGAGTTACAGTAGACTATTTTCTAATTTTACCAAAATAAATTATCTGCACACACTCATATGGCAATGGCTTTGAATGTTATTCCTAGGAACAAATGATAAATTTTAAAAAATGAATTGGCAATTCATATTTTTCCAAGGCAATAGGCTCCCCTTAAATGTGTTGTCCCTTCTCAGAGCTACCTTTGACAGAGCAATTGATTGGTCCAAATTCATGATTTGGTTTGATCTGAAGTTATTTTGAGGCAGAAAATACACAAAGCCATAGTATGGACTCTACAAAACCTCTGCATAAATTAAGCCATTCGCAAAGTGTGGTTTCTCCTCAAGGCAGTGACATTTTGCTCCTGTAACATAGGCAGTCTTTCAAGTAGTAGACACAGAGATTCATATATACCTGGAGAAAAGGATCAGTGGCTAATCTTTCTCGATTGCAAACATATATTCCTCTACATCAGGTCCTGGAATAGAAAGAGTTTTGGAAAAGCGTTCCAGACAGAATCGATGTATTGAGCTGTAATTGTAAAATGTAGGTCTTCTGTTGATTCTTTGCTAAGCAATGAAAGACTTATTAGATAAAGTGGCTTCACAGTTTAGCCGTTATTAGATTAGAAAGTGATGTTCCTTTTTGACAGCTAAGATAACCATTGAAAGGAAATGCAGAAGGGACCAATTCTTCATATCAAATGTATGTGTCACACACTGGACACACCCACCCTCGGTTTAGTAAAGGGGGTTAAAGTTGCAATACTTCATGTGATGACAATGTGATGCTGCAAGTTTGACATCCCAGATCTAGTCAGTTGAGCTAAAGTCTTCACTAGAACAGACGTATAGGGAAAAAAATATTCAGAAACAGAGACCAATTGACTATAATTCCTTGTGCAGAGTGCTGAACTGATGGCCCAACATACCTGGTTAAAATACTATCTCAAAACTACCACTTGTCAAGATCCTTCAGATTTCAAATAATGTCAGGTGAGAAAGTCAAACATTTGGAGGTTTTCATATAAAACATTAGAGTTTTCATGCAATATTTTTACCAGCCCCTGAAGTGGATTACGAGCAGTTGAAATACTTTTGGTTTTCATTTTTCTATAGTTATTTTATACTGTTTCTTGGTTGTAAGTCACCCAGAATTTTTTAAAGATATGATTTCAGTAAATAAATAAAATTACCACATTTGGCTAGCCAAACAGTCATCTTTACTAAGATTGTTGCCAGTGCATTTAATCATTAAAAAAACCCTTTTGCTCTATTTAAACTAATGGTTATCTTAGCAGTCAGAAAGAAACTAGCTTTTCTAATCTGATAAATGCTAAACAATGAGACCACTTTATCAAGTAAGTGTGTGGAGCTTGCTTAGTAAAGTATGTTTCCTAGTATGATTTGATTGCTTATTTGTACCTATGACTATAACTGAGTGTTGTACCTTATGATTCTTGATGTATGTATTTTTTTCTTTTTATGTACACTAAGAGCATATGTACCAAAGACAAATTCCTTGTGTGTCCAATCACAGTTGGCCAATAAAGAATTCTATATATTAAAAAATGAATAGAAGACATACATTTTACAATTACAAACCAGTACATCTATTCCTTTTGAAATGCTTTTCTGAAAGTCTTTTTATGCCAGGGAGCCATTTCAGGACCTAGTATAGAAGAATATATGTTCTGTATTTGAGAAAGGTGAAGATTACCAATCAGTCTTTATTTTCAGGTATTTATGAACCTCTATGTCTAGTACTTGCATAACAGATTGTTATATGACATAGAAATGCTATATATAAATAAATAAATGAAATAAAATTGCCACAATTGTCTACCAAAACTATCCTCTTAAGTAAGATTACTCCCCATGCATTTAATATGAAGAATTGGTCCCTTCTGCGTTTCCTTTCAATGGTTATCTTAGCTGTCAAAAAGGAACATCACTTTCTAATCTAATAACGGCTAAACCGTGAAGCCACTTTATCTAATAAGTCTTTCATTGTTTAACAAAGCATCAAACAGAAGACCTACATTTTACAATTACAGCTCAATACATGCTTTGGAATGCTTTTCCAGGATCTGCCATGGAAGAATATATGTTTTGTGATCAAGAAATATTAGCCACCGGTAATTATTTCCAGGTATACATTAATCTCTGTGTCTACTACTTGACGGACTGGCTATGTTACAGGGGCAGAATGTTAGTGACTTGTGATGGAGTCATACTATGCAGATAGCTTGGTTTACGTAGAGGTTTTCTACAGCTCAAATTATAGCTTTGTGTGTTTCCTACCCAAACTTACTTCAAATTAAATCATGGATTTGCAAAAGGCAAATTGTTGCTCTTTCAAAGATAGCTCTGAGAGGGACAACCCATTCAGGAGCAGCCTATTGTCTTAGAAAAAAATGGAGTGCCAATTCCTTTCTTTAATTTATCATTTGTTCCTAGAATAACATTCAAACCCATTGCCTTATGAGTGTGTGCAGATAATTTATTTTCGTGAAATTGGAAAATAGCCTACTGTAACTCTTTCTTGAGATCATCTGAGGTTTAAAAAAATTATTATAATGGATTGAGTACCAAATTGTTCTATTCTTTCTTCTTCTATGGTCAAGATTCTCTCTTTAGTCTAAAGTTTTGTTTTTTTTTAAAGAAGAAACTTGTTCACAGACTAAAGGTACTCCTGTGTTGAACTAATTTAAATCTCAGAATAGATCCCTTGAAATCAGTGGGGAACCCTAGGAGGGATTTGTGATTATATCTCCTGGAATCACAACATCTACTAAAATGCTGTTTAGGTTTGCTGTATTAGTCTTGTGCAAGGAAACAGACTCTTCATTTGAATATTAGCAAAAAATAAATAAAAGATACATGTTTGTTTTCATGAGCTCCCCATTTGATCCAAGTGGATTCAGCCGGATGTATCTTTTAGCTTGCTTATGATAGAATTAGAAATTAAAAATATTATGTCTAACTTATCTTGTTTTCCATGAAAATTCAGTAATACTGTTTTTCACTAAATTGTGGGAACCAATAATTCTTTTTTTTTGTTAATAAAGTTTTATTTGGGTTTTCACACATACAAAATACAAGTAAAACATCTTTTTTGAAAATAGCATGGTCCTGGGTTGAACTTCATTATACAGACACAAAACTCAATTTCATGCTCCTTTTTGTATTCTATTCCATATCTTATACTATTTTACATTTTCTATATAGTTTTTCCCCTCTTTTAATTTTCTCAATTTTATTTTGATTATATCATCTCAAGTCAAATCATTATATCTATACTTTTGTCTGTTCTGTTTCAATTTCATAATATCTTTTCTCATTAAACAAATTTTCTCCTGTAGTTACTAATTGGAGTATGACACCTTTATATCTTTTAATTACATCCATTCAACTCTTATTTAAACTTCAATATATATCTTAAGGTTATGACCTTCAATATAATACATAATACATAACTTCCAATCGAATTTTGCTTGGTACATTCTTATAATACACACTATATTTTTTTTAAAAAAAGATTATAAATATATGTAATTATAAACCCTCATTCCATTCCAATTCAGTTCTATCATTAATAATCATTAAAATCTTAACATCTTTAACACTTCTTTTCAATTAAATATCATACTTCCTTAAAGACACGTATAATCTCCATAATTAATTTTTCCCTTATTTCTCTTCACATATGTTTTATAAATCATTAAATATTCATTTTGTTACAATTATTTATTGACAAGCATTCAACTGAATTACAATAGGTATTTTATCAAACATTTTAATCATACATTGTTTCATATTTTCTAAAGTTATTTTCTAATATAACAATACTAACTTATGTACTTTTGCAGAATCCCTTTTTCCATTAAATTTTCACCCATTATCTCTAAATAGGCCCTGTTTATCTATATTTTGTTTCTCTCCTTTATAGCTTCTTTTCCTTTCTTTCTTCCCTCTTATCTTCTCCCTCCCCTTTTTACTCCCCTGTCTCTCTACTTCTAATTCTCTCTTCTGCATTTCCCTCTTCTGTTGCTTTCTGATTTTATTTTTCACTCTATTTTTTTTTTTTGGGGGGGTGTTTCCCAATCTTAAACTTTTCATTCTCTTTCCTTTTTTTCCCCACCTAAGATTACTTGTTCATTAAAGATGGCTTCATTTTTGTTGCAATCTTCTTGTTCTGCAGGTATTTCTTGTTGTTTCTCATAATTCCAAATCTCTATTTCTAGAAACTGAAATACAAAGCCAAAAGAACTCTCCTCTCTTGTGCATCTTCTTTGTAACTTTTAAGTTCCATTTTCAATTCTTCTAAAAGTGGAGCCATTTTCAACAGTTTTAAACAACCACCCAACTGATTTTAGACATTCAAATACAATAACCCAAAATCCAGAAATCATCAAGTAATCCAAATAGTCCCAAGTTATTTCTTCTTTTTTCTTTTTTCACTTTCTCTTCCTGGGGTTTTTGTTGCGATATTTCAGTTAAAATGTATCTTTTGGAAGTCTTGTTGAGATTTTGCTGTAAGTTGTTTTTAATTCCAGGCAGTCTCCTCCCTTCCAGATCCTGCCCCTTTATTCTTTTTCTCTCCTTTCCTGTTTTCAAATGCTGTTGATTATCCATAAATCTTTATTAACCCTTTGACTTTTTATTTTTAGCATTAAATGCCTATTAATGTCAAAGTGGATTTTTTTCCAATTTCTTGCTTAAGTCTCTTAGCTGTCAGTATAGGAAAAGGAGAAAAGAAATCCAAATATTTTCCCTTTTCTCTTTCCTTCCCAGCTTAAAAATCTTCTTAGGGAACAATGTTATTTTTTTAATGGTTTCAATTCCAGGGTACCTTATTTGTTGCTTTTGCTGTTTGACCTGGTCAACCAAACTTTCTCTTCTTATCTTCCTCCTGCACATTCTTTTCTGGTCGAGTTCTTCTTTGTGGTGGCCATTTCTGACCACTGCTACAACCACCTTCGGGAAAGAGAGTAATGGCCAGCTGGGGAAGAGAGATGTGACTCTCCTCGACCCTGCAAGCAGTCTCCCCCTTCTTCACCACCTCTACGGGTGGCTTAGCCCCAAAACCAGCCAGCTTGGGGCGCACCAGCAGCAAGCACAGATCAAAGCCTCGCAGAGGCAGGGTTTCAGTCTGTCACTGAAGAAGCTCAAACTGGAAATCTGGGAACCAATAATTCTGAAACAGTAACTTTAGCAACGTCCAAAGATTTAAAATAGAATTCAGGATCTCTCTGGTGTTCAGAAAAATATTCAAAATTGAACTCGTTCTGTTTCTTGATGAGTGTAACTTTTCTTTTTATGTAGACAAATTCCTTGTGTGCAGATATGGTATTCAGCAGGTTCTGACCAGTTCTGGAGAACTGGTAGAGAAGTTTTGAGTAGTTTGGAGAACTGGCAAATACCACCTCTGACTGGAGATTTTACAGTATCCTTCCCCCGCCACGGCCACCAACCCACACCCACAGAACTGGTAGTAAAAAAAATTAAATCCCACCAAGCCTTGTGTGTCTAGTCACACTTGGCCAATAAAGAATTCATTCATTCTTTCATTCTTTCATTCTTTCATTCACATATTTTAATCGTTATAAATATTGTACAAGAATCTATGAATTGCAAATAAAGGTTAAAAATGTGCATCTATTTTACTAAAACGCCACTTCCAAGTCTCTCTCTTGGAAGTATCTTGCTGGCCAGTGGTAGATATGGGATGTTTATTTTTTCTGTGTATATATTTCATACATTAGACATTTATTTATTGGCTGCCTCTAAACTTGCTTTCATGAGTTCTGTATTATCATCAAGAAAATTGCACAGCTTTTACTTAACCACTTAGTTTTCTTTTAGCTGTACAAATTTTCTGAACATAATTTAGCATAATTTAGGACTCATTGTATGCTTGCTTTGCCTCTCTTTGTAGGTGTTTATGTACAAATGAGAAAAAAATTGAGCTGAGCAGAATGGCAGAGTTTGGACCTATGACATTATTTGCTTCAGAGGTTAAACATAATACCTACAACAATCCAAATTCCACATCATTTGCTTCAGAGATGAAATATAATATCTCCGACAATCCAAACTGGACTGACTTTGAAAATTTTCAAATTCAAAATAGTCCAAATTTTACTGAGATGATCATCTTTAACATCATTATTTTGACCCTCTGCTTTTTGGGACTTCTAGGGAATGGAAAAGTCATCTGGATTCTTGGTTTTCATATGAAAAGGAATTCTTTCTCCATCTACGTCTTGAATTTGGCTGTGGCTGATTCTGGTATACTCATAATATTGGTTTTGATGCAAATATCCCAGATTCTTAATCAAAATAATTTTAATTTTATTTTCCTCCTCCTTTATTTTGTGTTATACAATACTAGTCAACTTTTACTCATAAGCATCAGTGTGGACCGCTGTGTATCTGTGCTTTTTCCAATTTGGCATCAATGCCATCGGCCACCCAAATTATCCCTCATTGTGTGTGCTATCACTTGGGTTCTGCCCATTGTGTATTTTGCCTTGGAAATGATAGTTATATTTTCCGAACCTTTCCTATTGTTTCAGCTAGTTTTCAATGGTCTGGTTTCTTACCCACTGGTGGTCATTTCTACTCTGATCCTGCTTGTTAAAATTTTCTTTAAACAGTACCAGCAAAAGCGGAAAAAAGTGTTGATGGTAACCTCACTTGCTCTCATGTGCTTCATTGTATTTTGTTTGCCTCTGAGCATACTTTCCATTATTATTTACAGTATACTAAAAATCAATGATTTAAATTCACTAGTTGATACCCTGCTTGCGATTTCACTAATAGAAATTAAATCGATGGTGGACTTTATTTTAACGAATGCATATATTATTCATCCCTGGATTCAGTCTATAATTATTCTTGCATTGCTATCTAACATCTGTATCGCAATAAACAGCAGCATCAATCCAATCCTTTATTTTCTGGCTGGGAGAAATAAAGAACGATCCAGAGTATCCATGAAACTTGCGCTCCACAGGCTGCTCAGAAATGAAGAAGAGTTCAATAAGAGAAACGGAAGTTAGAACTTTGAAAATTACAAGAGAAAGATTAATTTGAACATCATGGAAGATTACTATAAGCTATTATTAATTCTAATTAGTATTAATAATTAATATGTATTAATATTGTGAAGGAAAAGCACTGATACTATAGAATTATTGCTAGAGAATATCATGATGTTGAGTATTGCTCAGAGGAATTGTAACAAGATAACATACTGTCTATATGGATATTGAATATGTTGCTCTTTCTATCTATCTAGATAAAAGTGAAATACCATGCATCATCACAAAATCTCCAGAACCGTAAAGCCTACAAACTTGAAATTTGACACCTATGTTCCTCTTGGCTTCTAGATGCTAACTAGGAAAAGATTTTTCAAAATGACCATCAGAGCATTAGTATTTCCTGTATTATTATTAACATGCTCTGATGCTAAGGAGTTCTACTCCCCCTCCCCACCTGAAAAGAAATCTGTTCCAAATACAAAACACAAGCAGAGGAGGGGATTTTCAGTTTCAGTTTTAGTTTAGAATAGGCAAGTTGAGCTAAGCCACACCCAGGCTCCTTGCTGTCTCCTTCTTGCTCACACAGCAAATACTGTTTCAATTTCCATCTTTCAGTTTCCAAACAGCCCTCAACTCTCTCACACACTGACAGGACACTAGCCTGATGGATGATGGTAAGCAGAGGTCTAATCACATAGTTTTGTAGTAAAGCATGGGTATAGAACTAGTTTACAATATAATAATAATAATAATAATAATAATAATAATAATAATAATAATAATAATAATAAAGCCAGTTATGAACATTTCTGAATATATTGATGATCGTGCTTTGCTGGCTGGGCGATGAGAATAGATTTTTTTTTTTGTATGTTGTAATTTATTAAGTGCGACCATGTACAACCAGTTCCCACTAAAAATTTTCCTCACGTTTTAAATCATGGGAGACAGCAATAATGTTCTAAAGCAGAAGTTCAGAGAAATTAACACTCAAGAAGCTCTCTTCATCTAAAAACTAAAATAAACCTTGGGTCAAAGTTAATTATATGTTTGCATTTGTTACATTTCAGTTCCTGCTGGAGCACAATTTATGTTTTTTCTGAGAAGGGATGAGACTTCGCTAGTCTTATTTGAATGGAAGCTCACAAAGTTTGCCAAAGTCTGTAGGTTCCATTCTTCTGCATCCAACTTCATTTGTATCCTAGAGGTATTTCATGTTAAGATGTAATTTTCTGTTTGCATGTCTAAGAATCAGTGAACACCAGTTTTGTCTTAGCTTGCTAGCTTAAAAATATGTTGTCATATCACCATGCTCTTAAAAATCATCTTTGTTTTTTGACTGTCTTTCTTTAGATATTATTACTGGCAGAAGCATATATATACATAAACATTGAAAGAATTCAAATGTTCCTGTCATATTTTCTCTTTTATCTGAACAAAACTACATGGTTTAAAAGATGATTGTCATAAGGGCTTCATGGCTTCATGGGATTTGGTCTAAATTACAGTTAAAAATTGTGATTTTTTAAAATTAGCAAAAGAAGGCAAAAGAACTCCTAAGCAATGCAGTTGTAAGGAAAGGTTATCATGGACTGAGGAATAAAGACCAAAGAAAAGACCTGGGATTTTAAAACTTTCTTAGAGAAAAATGCAATTAGTGTATAGTGTCTTTACTGGCCACTTTGAATATTAGATGATTGTAACACAAATCCACACACACACATGTATACACATACATCCTGTATATTCTATTAAAATAACTGCTCACTACCCAAAATTAAATAAACAAGATGGTTGCCCATAGACTTTGATTCAAATAAATAAATGAGCAATAAAGGCCACATTCCTTCTAGGTTAATACACAGAGATTGTCTTTCTGTGAGACAGGAATAAATATTATCCTAAACTCTGCAGAATTTTCTACAAGAATGTAAATAAAGTATATAAGTGTTTCTACAGCTGCCTCTGTGATAACCTGGAGCATGGCACAAAGGCTACATAGCCAGAGAATAATTATGAGTTCCTTTACTAGCTCCAGCTTTTCCCCCAACAATCCCATTACTCTCCGGTCTGGAGAAAAACTTACCCACGAACCTGCAACAGCCTTTGGCTGCAGATACTTCAGTCCAGACATTCTAAACAGAAAACTTCAAATTATAAATCCAACAAGGCAAAGTAAGGTGATAAATCTGACAGAACAAGATTAGGAGTTCCAGAAGTGAAGTAACATGGCAGTAAATCAAACCAGTTGGGAGGATGCCAGGAACTCAGATAATGGCAGCCAACACTAGGTGAACTCAGTGTTTTTTCCTGACAACCACCCCTCCCATCTGCCTCTCTTTTAAACTCCATCTCCAGGTGTGCCTTGTGAAGGGAATCAGGCCCTTTCCTCCCTTGTAAGCCACACAACCCATGTTGCTGTCTTCTCCTTTCTTCCCTGCATGGCCTAGGATTTCCTTTCCCCAGTTTCCTTCACAGCCAAGGGAGCCACTCTCCCACTCTCTGTCAGCTAATTGTCCTCCTCCTCCTCCTCCTCAGACTCTGATGGGGACATGACAGCCTCTTGTAGTTTCTGGATGCTGTAAAGACCTGGATGGTGAAAATGGTTCAGTTGAACCCTGATTGACTCTGGATATTTGGAAATTAGGGATCTGGGAGTTTAATAACTTTCTGAATGGAATTGAAACTATCCAGGAGGAACCTTTGCACAGCTTTGAGTTGTTCTTAGACTAACAACTCCTGCTGTAAGAGCAGGTAGCAGTCATAAAGTGGCACCAGGTGACTGGAGTCCTATGTGATCATCAGATGCCCCCGTGTCTCAAGTGAAAAATTTACAGAATGGTAGCACACCCAGTCTCCCTCTGTGGATTGGAGTCCTGGCCAGTGCAGACTGTCAGCTGTGGATTGCATTCAAAATCCAAGAAAGAAAACCTTAGACTATATTAAAATAGAGAAAAATACTTTTACTGGATTGGAAGTGATAGCAACGAAAGAAAAGCAAGATCTGAGGCAAACAGGCAACAAAAATTACATATTTGAAAGTTATCCCAAGTCCCCTCCCCTAGTAGTTCAAATTGGACATCCAATATGAGGTGTTTTATAATGTCATGTGGGGTACATCTTCAGGTGGTGTCTTACACATCTGGTATGCCAAGACAGTTGACCTTGGCCTAGAAAAGATAAGTGGATGCAGTTGCCCAGAAAGCAGGAAAGTATCCCATCTTTTTTAGTTCACACAACTTCATCCATCCCCCCAACATCAAATTATCCCTCCCCTCATTTCCATGGCAGCCGGCAAGAGTCAAGCAGAAAAAGATGTCAGGAAAAATTCTTGGAGGCTGACCCTGGCAAAGCATGAGCAAGCCTTATGCATGACAGAAATGCCAATGCTCTGATGATGCCATCGATTTGTGCGATTCAACCATGCCATGAACAATGATATCTGATGTCAACTTGGAATGGCACCAATTGTAGCAAAACTGTGGGAAGGAAGACTTAGATGGGATGGACATATTGTACGTGGTAAAGAAGACTTGGTGGCAAGGACAGACATCCATTCAGAAGTTCAGAAGCACTTCAAGAGAAAAGTCTTGCACTCTTTTGTATACAATACAATTCCTTATGCTACTAGGCTTGAAATTTTCAGTTTGGATAACTTAGAACTGCGTCATTTGTGGTCAGACCTAGCTATTGTACACAAAATTATACATGGTAATGTTTTATCCATAAATGACTTTTTCTGTTTTAATTGCAATAATATGCACATGAACAACTGCTTTAAACTCAGTGTAAATCATTCTAAACTTGACTGTAAAAAATATGATTTCTGTAATAGGGTTGTCAAAGTCTGGAATGCCCTACCTAATTCAGTTATCTCAGCTACAAATTTTCACAGTTTCAGTCACAAATTAACTCCTGTGGGTCTTACTCCATACTTAAGTGGTCAGTAGAGGGGTGTGTGCATAAGTTCACTAATGTGCCTATCATCCCTATCATTGTACTTTTATTCTCTTATTCTTGATCTCATTTTTGTTTGATAAATTTCAATAAATAAATAAAATCTGGACCCTGATGGCAACAAGACTGTGGCAAACCAAAGAAATTGTTGATGGATCACATCAAGGAGGACATGAAGTGATTGGCAACTCCTTAAATGGAAGGTCATAATATAGTTGCAGAAGGCAGTTCATCATTTTGAGAAAAGATACTGCTGCTTTATGGAGTGGCATCAAGCCAACATGGGTTTGCCAAAGACAGATCATTGCAAACAAATTGTATTTCATTGTTTGATGAAGTGACTAAATTAGCGGATCAGTGAAAGACAGTGGACATAATATATTTGGATTTCAGTAATGCATTTGACAAAGTAGACCACAACCTACTTTTTGGTAAGCTAGAAAAATGTGGGATAGACAGCATCACTATCAGATAGATTTAGAACTGGTTTACAAATCACACTCAATGAATAGTCGTTAATGGTACTACATCTATAGGGAGGGAGGTAAGCAGTGGGATCCATCTTAGGCTCACTACTCTTCAATATCTTCATAAAAAACATATAGGAAGGAATAGAAGGGGAACCCATCAAATTTGCAGATGATACTAAGCTGGCAGGAATAGCTCAGACCCAGAAGATAGGCTCAGGATCCAGTGGACCATGACAAACTTGAACACTGGGCCCAATCCAATAAAATGAAATTTAATATAGAAAAAAGTAAGGTTTTACACTTAGGCAGAAAAAACCAGTTACAAGTACAGATTAGGTGAAACCCTAATAACTATGAGACATCTTGGAGCCTAGTGGACAATATTTTAAATATGAGCAATGTGCGGTGGCAGCCAAAAATGCTAATGATAGAGTGATAGTGTTGAAATCAAGTGAAATATTAGCATTGCTTTATAAAACCTTAGTAAGGCTACATCTGAAATAGTGCATCCAGTTTGGGTCACCACATTACATAACAGATGTTGAGACTTTGGAAAGAGTTCAAAAAAGAGCAACAACGATAATTAGGAGATTAAAACATATGAAGAATAGTTGCAGGAATTGGGTATTTCTAGTTTAGAGAAAAGAAGGTCTAGGGGCAACATGATAGTAGTGTTTCAAAATTTGAGGGGATGCTACAAAGAAGAGAGTTATTTTCCAAACTTATTTTCCAGGACAGCAGAAATTAGAGGTTTTGTTGGATAAAAACAAAGCATTGAAAGAATTCACATTTGCCTATATCTTCTCCTTTATCAGGACAAAAGAAACTACATAGTGGAACAGTTGGTTGCCCTGGGGGCTTCATGGGTATTGATCTAAATTACAACATTAAAAAAGTTGTGATGTTTATATTTAGTAGCAAAATAAGGCATGTTTTGCTGCTTTAATTTTCACACAAACATTTCAGGCAGTCTTTTATTGTAGCATCTAATCAGTAGCTAATTAAGCCATGAACTATGGTGTCATAGTGGTTAGAATGCAGTTGTTGTTAGTCATGAAGTCATGTCCAACCCATCATGACCCCATGGACAACATCCCTCCAGGCTTTTCTGTCCTCTACCATCCCCTGGAGTCCATTTAAGCTCACACTAAGTGCTTCAGTGACTCTATCCAGCCCAGTGGTGGGATTCAAAATTTTTTATTACTGGTTCTGTGGGTGTGGCTTGATGGGTGTGGCTTGGTGGGTGTGGCAGGGGAAGGATACTGTAAAATCTCCAGTCTCACCCCACGCCTGGGGGAAGGTTACTGCAAAATCCCATTCCCTCCCCACCCCCACTAAACTGTTTTCCAGCTCCGTTCTCCTGTGCAGGATAACAAAAGAAGACCCAGCCAATCAGGTGGGACTCGGGAGGCAGAGAATAGATGGGGGCGGGGCCAGTCAGAGGCGGTATTTGCCGGTTCTCCGAACTACTCAAAATTTCTGCTACCGGTTCTCCAGAACTAGTCAGAACTTGCTGATCTCTGCCTGTAACTAAAATTAGACTGTAATGAATTGCACAGAAGAGGAAAGATCATGTAATGGCACAGATTATGATAGACTGGTATAATGGATGATGACATTGTTGTCAAATTGGGAAGAAGACAGCCAAGTAACAGTCAATGCTGATGACCCTTAGAATAAATTGATCAGTGTGGTGAGTGCTTCTAATATTTGTGTGAGGGAATCTTAAGCAGAACTATCTCAATGATAAAATTTAGTATATTATTACATCCTTGTAGTATTGTTTGGAGATTTGTTTTGCTTCATTTATGATTGGTTATTGACAAAACCATAAATAGGTGTCAGACTTTTGAGATAGGGCAGGTCAGGAAACAGATACAGGCAGCAAATACTGAAAATGTAGTACTATCAGCTATAATAAGAAAATATTGAAAGCTTGACAAATTAATCTATTTTGATTCTTGGCTTGGATTTATCTTTCTATGTAGCAATATTGCTACCACTTCCCTTTAGATGATTCACCATTTAGGGACAGAACTGCTGATTTGAATGTTCTCTTCCTCTTCTTTCCATGTCTTTCTGTTATTAGCATCAGGGAAGAAATAGAAGAAGAAGTCCTAAAAGCCAGAGAGCATTTTCCCCCTCTTTCCTCTTAGATCAAAAAGAATCAAATGGTCTCTGCAGATCTCCAAGATCACTTCATCATTCCTGTACAGAATGGCCTGTTTTCCCAAGGTAGCTGAAATCTCGTTAAATTACATTAGATTACTCTACACTACACTAAAGTAAAGGGGGATGTGGTGGCTCAGTGGCTAAGATGCTGAGGTTATTGATCAGAAAGGTTGGCAGGTCAGTGGTTCAAATCCCTAGCACTGTGTAATGGGGTGAGCTCCCATTACTTGTCCCAGCTTCTGCCAACCTTGCAGTTTGAAAGCATGTAAAAAAATGCAAGAAGAAAAATAGGGACCACTTTGGTGGGAAGGTAACAGCGTTCTGTGCACCTTCGGCATTTATTCATGCCGGCCACATGACCACGGAAACATCTTCGAACAGCGCTGGCTCTTCGGCTTTGTAATGGAGATGAACACTGCCCCCTAGAGGGTCCCCTCCAGAGCACAAGGCCTGGGTAATTTACCTTAAATAAACCTTTACCTTACATTAAAGTAAAATATAAAACAAAATAATAAAATAAAATGAAGCATATGATGAAACATATATAACATCACAGAAACAACCTTAAAATGATCTTCGTAGAAGATCTCAAAGGACATCTTTTGGCAAAAATATGAGTAATTACTTGGGCAGAATGCAGGGGAGAAAAAAGGCAAAAAGTAAGCAAAAGAAGTCCTAACCAACAAAAAGGATAAGAACATTTAGTAGGACAGGAGACAAACATTGAAATAACTCTGCCCTCTGTGACCTGAACCTGTCTTCCTAAGGTTCTAGGTAGCTAACATTTAATTAAAACATATTAGACTAAATCCACACTACACTAAAGTGAAACATAAAACAAAATAATAAAATACAGTGAACAATGCAATGAAACAATAGCCATATAAAACACCATAGAAGCCAGCTTAAAATCATCACCATAGGACAAGGGTCTTCAAACTTGACAAGTTTAAGATTTGTGGACTTCAACTCCCAGAATTCCTGAGCTAACATGACTGAAGGAGGAATTCTGGGAGTTGAAGTCCACAAGTCTTGAAGTTGTCAACTTTGGAGACCCGTGCCATAGAAGGTATCAAAAGTAAGGACATATTATTTTTGCAATAATAGAAAATAAGTCATTTACTTGGGCAGAATGTAGAGGAGAAAGAGCAGGGAAAAGGTAAACAAAGGAAACCCCAACCAAAAGAGAGAGAGAGAGAAGAAGAAGATTTGGTAGGACAGAAGGCAATGATTGAAATATCTATGCTCTATATGAACTGAAAAATCTAATCAAGAAGTACGGTGGCACATTGTATGTTATATCCATAGAAGGCTCTCCAGAATAAAACAAGGAGGTTAGAGTCTGGTAGAAGAGAACCAGAAAAGGATAATGCCACAAATTTTCTGCCAACATTTGAAATGATTGACCCTGCACTTATAATTTAGCGGTACAAAATACAAGTGCTCAAAGCCCCACTATAGTGGATGTATCAGAAAGCTCCACACAGACTCCAAACACAGTTTCTGAGACTCATCCTGAACTTGCAAAGAGTCAATTTCATATAACAGATACCTTGAAGAACGTTTTTTTTTGCTAAAAGAATTTTAGCAAAAATTTAAAAACTGAGTGAAAATCTTTTAAAAGTTAGTAGCTAATGATTGCTAGGAGAATGGATTCAGCCAGATTCAGTAGCTCTTGAAAAAGGACTTAAGGGGTTTGAGCTACTTGATGAGTTTTCCATTGTTGTCCAAAGATGGATGTTTTGTCATTGATGAGCAAGATTAATATCAGTAAGGCATTCCAAACAAGGTGTCCCAAACTATGGATTTTAATGTTAACACTAATCTTTATTGTGATGGTCCCCCTTTCCAATCAAAACACCATAATAAAAAAAAGGATTTTTAAAAATAGAGAGACAAACTGCAGAAAAAACAATTACTACCAACCTGCTACAATTGAGGACCAATATACTGCACGAGTCAAAAAGAGGGTTGTGAAAATATTTACAGATCCCTCACATCCTGGACATAAACTGTGTCAACTCCTATCCTCAAAACAACACTATAGAGCCCTGCAAACCAGAACAACTAGACACATCGACAGTTTTTCCCAAATGCCATACCTCTGCTAAACAAATAATTTCCTCAATTTACTAAGTCTGCATTACTATTAATATTAATCTTCTCATCATACCTATCACCCATCTCCTCCCACCTGTGACTGTATGACTGTAATTTTGTTTCCTTAAGATTTATATTGTCTTCTAGTATGATTTGAGTGCTTATTTGTACCCTATGACTATCAATAAGTGTTGTACCTTATGATTCTTGAAGAATGTATTTTTTCTTTTTATGTACACTGAGAGCATATGCACCAAAGACAAATTCCTTGTGTATCCAATCACACTTGGCCAATAAAGAATTCTATTCCCAATCTGTTTTAGAAAGAATAGCAGCTAACAATTAATAGCATGAGAATATAATTCATAATAGATATGTTAAAATTTATTGGAATCAGAGATGAAAAGATTGGGGTCACAGCATTCTGGAACAAAATTTGAGTCATTTGCCAGAGGATTTGCTGATCCCATTCTAATTGTCCCCCAGTCCTGTCCTGAGCTCAAAGAGGAATATTCTGCAAATAACAACTATCACAACACGAACTCTAACTTTACTGCTGACATACCTGGTGATGATATAGGAAGAATCTCCAGAGGAGACTAGGAGGTCTCTTTCAGAATTGAAGGATGAGATCTTTTTCGGTGAATTCGGTTGGCCTTTGCTTGATGAAGTTAGTTCCCTCTTCAGAAAAAGGGAACTGAGCTGGCCATCAGCAGCTGCAGATTTTCTCAGAAAGAAAAAGAACTTGCATTATATGCATCTATGATTTTTGCAGCTGAATGTGTTATATCACATGCAAGATGCACAAGCAGTACTGAAAGATCCTATCAAAAGGCTAAACACATTTTCAGGTCATGAACTGAATGTCAGCCCTGAATCAGAGGTGGTATTCAGCAGGTTCTGACCAGTTCTAGAGAACCGGTAGCAAAAATTTTGAGTAGTTCGGAGAACTGGCAAATACCACCCTCTGACTGGCCCCGCCCCCATCTGTTCTCTGCCTCCCAAGTCCCAGCTGATTGGTTGGGTCTTCTTTTGTTGCCTTGAACAGGAGAACAGAGCTGGAAAGCAGGTTAGTAGGGTGGGGAGGGAATGGGATTTTGCAGTAACCATCCCCCAGGAGTGGGGAGGAAATGGGGATTTTACAGTATCTTTCCCCTGCCACGCCCACCAAGCCATGCCCACCAAGCCATGCCCACCAAGTCATGCCATGCTCACCAAGCCATGCCCACAGAACTGATAATAAATTTTTTTGAATCCCACCACTACCCTGAAGCCCTTTTATAATGTCTTCAGGGCTGCCACAGGGAGGCTGGTCGGAGGTATGGGAATGGGAGGGAATGGGAGGGGGGAATAGACTTGTAGCCGAAATAAAAAATTCTTCCTCCTGGGAACCAAGGACATTCCCACCAGGTGCTGGTGAAGGCATGGACTGAAACCAACTGGAGTTGGGACTATGACCTGGTTGGGTCATATGATGGACATGTGAACTGGAAGGGAAAAACTTTGCTTTTTAATTTGGGTGGGGAAAACCTCGGGACTTCAGAATCAGGTTTTCTTCAGAATGCCAATACAATATGCCTAATAAATTTGGACTTTGAGGTGCACCTTGGCCTTGGAGTTTTCATTGCATGGATCCTGTTATTTAGAACCCTAACCCTGAAATTTGGTTCACATGTTTGTTTGTTTTACAGTATGAGAAAGGAGTAGTTAATGTAGTGTTTAAGAATCCTCTTGTTAGACATGACATAGTTAAGTGTTTGGAATAGATATAAAATAAGGTAAGTAAGTAAGTAAGTAAGTAAGTCAGTCAGTCAGTCAGTCAGTCAGTCAGTCTTTATTGTTTAGCCCTTGGGCCATATCAAAGTGCAAAGTTCCAGCAACAAATTGTTATCCAGGGTCCCTACTCCCATTTATCAAGGTTTATAAGGCTAAGGTTACCACAATGCTCTTGTATGGAGAAGAAATTTGGGGTCTTTACTCAACCACAGTCCTAGAACAAATACAGTCGCAGCATTTGAGATGTATTTTGAATGTAGACCCAAGAACATCTGCTGCAGCAGTTAGAGCTGAATTGGGAATTTATACAATTCAGGCATTATCTAAAATTAGAGCTTATAACTACTGTTGCAAAGTTAACGAAATGGAGACTGATAGACTACCCAAATTATGCCTACTAGAGCAAATAAAACTATAATCACAAATCTCCTGGATGATTACCCTAACAAATTTTGTAAGAAGATGTGGTCTTCCTATCTCTTGTGTAACAGGAGAACAATCTAAAAAAAAGAGTTGCCCAAAGAATTAAGGATATAGATGCACAAACTGATATAGCTACCTTACAGGTAGGTAACTTGAAATGGTTGAGTAAATACAAATGTACTTTCCAAGTAGATAGTTACTTGAAGTCACAACTCCCAAAACATCTTAGGGAGATATTCACGAGAGTGAGATTTGAACAGCTTGACACAATGGTTAGATACGGAAGATTTCATGCAATACTGTACAATGAGTGGCTCTGCATTTGCGGAGCAGCAGAGGTAGAGGACCTGGCTCACATCCTATTTGACTGTTGCCTGTAGAAGAGGATGAGAGACAGGTATCTTGGTCTATATATCAGACGAATGACCCATTGGGATACCCATATCAAAATAACTTACCTTATGTCCAGACAGAACTTGAAAATAACATTTAAAGTAGCACAGTATTTAAACAAAATGATTCGGTTGAGATCCGTGCATGTGGGATTGATTGGGGTAGACTGCAAGGGCGACTCCGAAATATCATGTTATTATATTTTATCTATATCTTAAATTATGGTACATTTTTACAATTTTATTTTGGATTGTATTTTATTACTATTTCATCTTAGATCGTATTTTGTCTAGATTCCATTTTAAATAGTATTTTATCAAATTTCATTTTGAATTGCTTTTATTAAATTTTAGTAACAATTTGTTGCTGGAACTTTGCACTTTGATATGGCCCAAGGGATAATCAATAAAGACTTACTTACTAGATATAAAGTAAGTTTATTTCCTAAATTGCCCTTAGGGGTGCCACCACAAAAAAACTTTTTTTTAAAAAAAAGAAAAGGGAGACCACGGATGGCATAGGGCATAGGTTGATGATAACTTGGCCAATGCTTTTGAATTAAATGCATTTGAGACTGAAAATGTATATATACATATACATACATACATACATATATGTATGTATATGTATATGTATATTATATTATATTATATTATATTATATTATATTATATTATATTATATTATATTATATTATATTATATTATATTATATTATTATATAATATCTGCCTTAGTTTGTTTATATATATTATGGCTTAAAAATAATTGCATCAATGTTCATCTTCAAAATTAAATTGCAACATTTGCAATAAGATCCTTATCATTGGTATGTAACTTGCATTTCTTGATCTGTAAAAAAATATTTTAATCCAATTTAAGTGTTTCAAAACATTTAAACACTAGTTCGATACCCGTGCTTCGCTATGAAACTATGTGGTCAGGCTTAGTTTTTGGGGAGGAAAATAAGGGAAAAAAATTCTGCCTCTGCCTACCAGCATCCATCGGTATTCATCTGGCAAGCATCCTGTCAGTGTGTGAGAGAGTTGAGGGCTATTTGGAAAGTGAAACAGTATTTGTTGTGGAGACAGCAAGGAGCCTGGGTGTGGCTTAGCTCAACTGTTCTGTACTAAATCTGATTGCTGCTTATGAAACTGAACTGAAACTCTTCTCCTCTGCTTGTATTTTGCATTTGGAACAGAGTTTTTTTTAGGTGGGGAGGGGGAGTAGAACTCCTTAGCATCAGAGCATGTTAATAATAATAATATAGGAAATACTAAGGCTCTGATGGTCATTCAGAAAAATCCTTTCTCAATGAGCACCTAGAAGCCAAGAGGAACATATGTACCAAGTTTGTAGGCTTTATGGTTCTGGAGATTTTGTGATGACGTGTGAGTGGTATTTCACAGATAGATAGATAGATAGATAGATAGATAGATAGATAGATAGATAGATAGATAGATAGATAGATAGATAGATAGATAGATAGATTTAAAAATCAGCATGTGCCATCCATGGTTTTTCTTTGTTATCCTCTCCCTTCTAAAAAGGCTTCTTGTAGTGACACTTCTAAGGACAATTTAGGAACTAGCCTTCTATATCTATTCTGGTCCTATTTTAACTTGTATTCCTAATCTGTTTTTTGTGGTGCTGTTTTTGATAGGTTGAACTCTTTTTCCACTTTGTGTAAAGACAGATGCAAAAAAAAAGTAGTTCTCTTTCTCCATGTTGCTTGTCACTTTCTCGCCACTTTCTCCCAGCAATGGACCAACTGTTTCCTTGACTTTTTTCTTGTTTTTAATATGTTGGAAGAAGCTTTTTTTGTTATTTTTTTTTTACTTTTGTTGCAAGCCTTTGTTCATTGTGAGCCTTAGCTTTCCTCACTTCATTTTTGCAGGCTCAGGCTATTTGCTGATATTCTGCCTTAATTATGTGCCCTATTTCCACTTTTTATACTTGTCCTTTTTGTCTTTCAATTTGTCAGAGAGTTCTTTATGCAGCCATGCTGGTTTATTTTGAGAGTTGTTATTTTTCTTCTTCATTGGTATTGTGCTAGACTGGGCTTTTATAATCTCACTTTTCAAAATTTCCCAAGCTTCTTGAGTTGTTTTCCCCTTGAGGATTCTCATCCATGGAATCCTTCCCAAGCTCTCTCTGAGCTTATTGAAATTAGTTTTCTTAAAGTCCAAGACTCTAGTTTGACTTTGTTCTATGGCTTGTACTTGCATAATGTTGATCATGCACACACACCCAACATTCCTGGAGCTTCAACACCCTCTATCATTTCATCTCTGTTACGATCATATTTTTAACCACTTCCTTTGCATCTTGTGTGCGATCATACTTGCAAAAGTCAGAAATGCATATGACACAAATTCTTTTTTTGTTCTTTCGAAGAAAGTTTATAGCTTCATCCTGCTCAATCTCCCTTTTTCTAAAGAAGGAACTAATGGCATCAAGTGAAGGCCAACCGAATTCCCTGAAAAAGCTTGGTGGGTGTGGCTTGGTGGGCATGGCAGGGGAAGGATACTGTAAAATCTCCATTCCTACCCCACTCCAGAGGAAGGTTACTGCAAAAACCCCATTCCCTCCACATCCCTAACCTGCTTTCCAGTTCCATTTTCCTGTGCAGGGTAACAAAAGAAGGGCCAGTTGATCAGCTGGGACTCATGACATAAATAATAGATGGGGGCGGGGCTTGTCAGAGGTGGTATTCCAAACTACTCAAAATTTCTACTACCGGTTCTCTGAAGTACTCAAAATTTCCTCTACCGGTTCTCCAGAACTGGTCAGAACCTGCTGAATACCATCTCTGATCCAGCCCCCTCATTCTCTGCCATCCCCTTCTTCTTTTGCCCTCAATTGTTTCCACCATTAGGCTCTTCTCCAGTGAGTCCTTTCTTCTCATTAGGTGGCCAAAGTATTTGAGTTTCAACTTCAGGATCTGGCCTTCTAAAGATCAGTCAGGGTTGACCTCCTCTAGGACTGACTGGTTGGATCACCTTGCAGTCCAAGGGACTCACAGGATCTTCTCCAGCACCATAGTTCAAATGCAGTATTTGAATGCAGTATTGCAGGCTAATTCTGCCCACATCCTGAAGTTTGAACCTGATGGGGCTTAAAGTTGAATAACCCTGGGCTAGTGCATGCTGTGACATAGATTTTAATCCACAAATTTAAGGCTGGAGTTCTCCTTCTGAAAAATGAGTGTTACTGTTAAGAGCTTTTACATCTCTCACAGTTGGAAGAGATTTATGTAGATTGTGATGAGTTAAGATTAAGAGAGTTTGTAAATAAAAGAAACAGTGCAGCATTCCCTATATTTAGACTTCAAAGAAAATCACACACACACACACACACACACACACACACATACACATATACAAACACATCTTGTATATTCTATTAAAATCCTTGATCACTACCCAAAACTAGATGAATGAGATTTATTAATAAATAAATGAGTAATACAGGCCACATCCTTTCTAAATTAATACACAGAAATTTTGTTTCTGTGGGACAAGAATAAATATTATCTCAATTCCTGCAGAATTTTCTACAAGAATGTAAACAGAGTAGCTATAGATGCCTGGATGGGGAAAACAGGGTTCAGTCTAATAACTTTCTGGATGGAATAGGATAGAATAACAGGGTTGGAAAGGACCTTGGAGATCTTCTAGTCCAACCCCTGCTTAGGTAGGAAATCCTACAACACTTCAGACAAATGATTATCCAATCTCTTCTTTAAAACTTCCAGTGTTTGAACATTTACAACTTCTGGAGGCAAGTTGTTCCACTGATTAATTGTCCTCACTGTTAGGAAGTTTCTTCTTAATTCCAGGTTGCTTCTCTCTTCAATTAATTTCCAACCATTATTTCTTGTCCTGCCTTCAGGTGCTTTGGAGAATAGCTTGACTCCCTCTTCTTTGCAGCAACCCCTGAGATATTGGAAGACTGCTATCATGTCTTCCTTTTCATCAAACTAGACGTACCAGTTCCAGCAACCGTTATTTATATGTTTTAGCTTCCAGTCCCTTAATGGTATTGCAATTACCCAGGTGAAACCTATGCACAGCTTGGATGTGAACTGGCTGTGACCGTAAGTGCAGCCCACCCCGCCTACATCCTGTAGATTCAATTATTCTACCATAGTGTCACTAGCATGGTCCGATGTGCAGTAGGAACATCTCCTACCTTCACCATCAATGTTAGAGTACATCAAGGACCAGCACTTTCACTCCTATTATTCATTGTGTGCATGGACATTGTGATGCTTAACCTCCAGTTGCCCATCCATGATCACTCCTCTATGTTGATATCTTCTTGGTGAATGAGCAATGTGAAGACCTCAAAGAGCAAACATGGCAATGGAACAAACAGCTTGCCAAATGTGGATTTTGAGTAAAAAAACCAAGAAAACAGAATATATGGAATGTGGCCCCCAAACAAATGGAACCGTTGGTATTGGAGAAGACCTGAGGAAAGCAGAGCAATTCAAGTACCACAATTCCCTCGTATGCAGCAACCGTGAGAGGTTTCCAGACACATGTACTCAATGATCAATGTAACCTTGATGAAGTGCTGCCAGGTAACTGGAGTCCTGTGTGATCACCAGATTCCTTAAAGCTTCAAGTCAAAGATTTACAGAATGATAGGACACCTAGTTGCCCTCTACAGATTGGAATGCTGGCCAATGATGGCAAGGCATGAGGAGATCCTACACATGATGGAAATACAAATGCTCTGATGTTGCATCGGACTAAAGTGATTCAACCAAACCATGAATGGTAACCTCCAATGTCAATTGGGAGCAGGTGTGTAATTCTACCGGTTTTGACTGGTTCTATAGAATAGATTGTTATGATTCTGCACAGTTCGGAGAACTGGGACATCGTGCCCCTGGCTGTCCCCACCCCTCTTCGCCCACCCCTCCCGTCCCCTCCCAGCCAGTCCTTATCGCACATCTGCGACATTGTGTGCATGCCCGATATCGCTGACTGCATTCTTCCCCACCCAGTCATTCCTCAAAGTATTTCTTTTTTCATTTTTCCCTCCCGATGTTCAGCTGTTCCAATGAGCAACTGAGCCGGGATCCCCCTCACTGTCTTACTGCTTCACCCAGGAGGCCCAAGAAACAAAAAGGGACATGCGGGGGTCCCAAAAATGGAGCGCAGGGAGGTTCTGTGTGCCACCTTGTGCTTTATTTTTTGCCTTCCTGGGCCCCAAGGAAGCTTCCTGAGAGCAAAAACACCCCCCCCAGGAGGCTACCCTGAGGCTCAGGAGGCAAAAAGATGAGGGGAGTGGGTGGGGAAAAAAAGAAGCCACGCCCACCCAGTCACATGACCATGCCCAACTAGCCACACCCACAGAACCATTTTTTTTAAAAAAAAATTGAATCCCACCACTGATTGTCGTGCCCATTATAGCAAAACTGCAGGAATGAAGACTTGTACGGTATGGATACGTGGTAAAGAAGAACCGGTGCTGAGGATGGCCATGTGTCTGGACCCTGATGTCCAGTGACTCAATGGCAGATCCAAGAAATGGTGAATAGATCAAATTAAGGAGAACATGAAATCCATGGGTGTCACCGCTGAAGATTCCCTGGATCAAGCCAAATGGGGATGGCTTTGCTGATAAGTAGACCCTGGGATAGCTAGGAAGAAGAAGAAGGTTGCAGAATGACACCCCATTTTTTATTTTGTTTCTTCCTCTGCTTCTTTCACCGACTCCTTCCATAGAAAATCAAAAGAAGAAATCTCAACAGGTATGAAAGAGTCAGCCATTCCTATCTGTTTCAATAAAATATATGTCAGTCACTTGAAGGAAAAGCTTTTTTTCCTTGGTGTCTTAATTATACACTGGGAAAGGAATTTTGATCGCTTTCTTTTTCTGTGCTTGCACCATGTCAAATTCAAAGGCAATAAGAAGTTTTAGAACATGCTGGCTTGCACAGAACACCTTTGGCAACTCCTTAAACTGAAGATTTCCTTTCCTAGGATCACAATATAGTTGGGGAAGGCAGCTCATGGTTTTGAGAAAAGACACTGCTGCTTTATGGAGTGAGCAAAAACATATTTAATACCATTTCTTGTAATGTTTTAGATTGTGTTTGCATTTTCTTAGATTTCGTTGTCTAAAACCTCTGCGTCATCAATTTTTTTAAAAAAAAATATGCTGAAAACTCTTAATGCACTAATACAATGCAATAAAACACTTTCATAAAATGCTACAGCTGTTCAGAATATCTATGTTTCTTGGTAAGTCATTGTATTGTCTTCTACTAAGAGCTTTCAATATTACCAATATCCATTATGGGGTACATCTAGGCATCTTGGATCTGTCCCGTTGCCGCCATCCATCCTAACTTTCAGAGTGATAAAAGTATAAAGCAATGCTTCTGGGGGATCCTTTCATATGTGTGGAATTATCCTTGAAAATGTTATTTCCTACTAAGCTTGAATTTTCCCTGAGGACCATAATGGGTGCTAAAACATTTGAAGTCATTAGGGTGTTAGTGTTGGGTGTGTTTGTTTGGCCTTTTTTATTTTTGGTTATTTAATGGGGAAAAAAGCATACTATCCATATTCAGTGGAAAATAAATCAATTTAAGAGCATTTTCTCTATCAATATTTTAAAAACCACATGGTTTTGCAAGGTTTTAGTTAGGCTTGGATGTAAAGCAGAATTAGTGATAAAAGTCTCCAAAATCTGCCATTCCATTAGAGCATGGGATATCCAGTATTTTATTTATTTAGTTTAGTTTGTCAAGCATGTATGAGAAAACAAGTATAAGTATGAACATAACATATAAACATATAAGTATAAAGTAGCAAAGTTTCCCTTAAGAGGTGTGTATATAAATGACAGCCATTAGAGGGCGGGATTCTCTTTTCTTGTGTCCAGTATTCAGGGCAGAAGTTCTCCGTGTGTTAGGAAGAAGAAAAGCTTACTTATAAAGGTATTTTGCCACCAAATATATATTGTCTGTATATACCTGTTGTAAATTAAACCACTATTAACGTCTAAGTCTCTGTGTGCTGTGTGCTGCTCCTGGGTTATCTCATAAAGGAAGTCACGCTGCCAAATGCTCTGACATTACTACATAAGAAACTAACTATTGATGATGCAGTAATTAGAATGCAGTATTGCAGACTAATTCTACTGATCGCCAACAGTTTGATCCTTATCAGCTCAAGGTTAATTCAGCTTCTATCTTTCTGAGATAGGTAAAATGAGGACTCAGATTGGTGGAGGCAATACGCTGACTCCATAAACTGCTGAGAGAGGGGTACAAAGCACTATGAAGCAGTATACAAGTCTAAGTGCTATTGTTATATAGATATAATGCATGGGGTGCAATGGCTCAGTGGTTAGAGATGCAGAACTTGTCAGCTGGAGAGCTAACAGATCAAGTTCAAGTCCCAAGCACTACATGATGGGGTGAGCTCCCATTACTTGTCCCATCTTCTGCCCGCCTCGCTGTTTGAAACCTTGCAAATGCAAGTACATAAATGGGTACCACTTGGTGGAAGGAACAGTATTCCATGCACTCAGCATAAAGTCATGCTGGCCCCAAGATCACATAAATGTTTTTGATAATGCTAGCTTCCTCAGCTAAGAAGCTAGACATGACTGGAGAGAGAAACCTTTACCTTTAGATACCGTAGATTCAGTTTTCAGTAAACATGACATTTCCTTAGAAGCCTCTGCCTAATGCATTTCTCTTTCAAAGTTATGGGAAACAAGTTTATCGTACATTTGAAATTTCTGAAATACTCAGAAAAAGATCAGCAGTCTCTTGTTAATTCTCAGCAAGAAGTAATGGGTTGCTTTAGTCCATTAAGATACCCCACCCTTTCTGAAAAGGTATAAAAATATCTCTTTTGTACTTTCTGTCAAAGCATGTGAGCTGTATACTAATGAAACATTAGTTTATAATCATTTGGAGAAAAAAGGCATTAAAAGCTCCAGCATCCACTGGCAAACCAACAAGTACAACTGAAAGAAGGTAAGACATCCAATTATGGGCTGCTAGAACCAAGAAGACTGCTAGAACCCAGATCAGTGGCAAATACGCATCTTCAATCAGGGATAATACCATCAGCTAGAGCATTTAATATCATTTTTTTTTCTTTAAAAATGTTCTTGGGGTTTCTTTATGATAGCACTTGTCTTTGCTTGGTTTGAGCTACTTCATATCTGATAGCTTTACTTTCTTTTGTGTAGTAGGATGTCTTCTGAAAGAGATGAATCATACTTTAGCATGGGAAAGGAGCGGTTCAACCTCAATGAAAAAAGGGACTATTTTTAAAAACCTCCTTTAATTAATTTGATTTTCCCCAGCATTAATAAATACCATAACAATAGTCTTCACACAAGGAAGGATTCCTCCAGCTATTACAAGTTTTCACCTGCCTTCCTTTCTTTTTTTTTCCCCTTCTCCTTATTTTCCTTGATTTTCTAGGAAAAAAGGGTATTCTGAGAGTATTCCATGCAGCCACAACCACATTTCTTCGAAACACATTAATTCAGCTGTGTTGCCCTCCATGTTTGTTTATTCATCGGTGCAAGAAAAGGCAACCTTGGAGCAGGGTTGCAGGGTTGACATATTAAACAGTTGCTGAAAGGGTCTGATGACTACAGTAAGTATACTAACATATGTGAGATTGGGTATGTTGAGCCAGGATCAGAGAAGATTGTGTAGAATCATTGTAGTTTTCACTAATGTCATTTCTTCTTTAATATCAGAATTTGGAATCTTTGCTTACTGTATATTTTCAAGTATAAGCCCATCTCCTGACTCTCCAATTTTCAATTCAAAAACCATGGAAAAACAAGCTCCCAGTGGATAAGACAACCTGACTTTTTATGAGTTATATATTTAAGTGTCTGTTTATCCACCTATGGTCTTATCCATGAGGATATATGGGTTATTATATTGGTGGACAAACCTACCCATTGTAAAACTGAATCTGGGATGTATTTTTGGGGATGCATTTTTGCAACTAAAATTCTCAGCTTATCTGCAAGTATGTACAGTATTTATGAACTCTTGATATTGTTGGATTTGGCAATGATTTTGGTATGTTCGAGGCTTTCTTGTTTTTTCCCTTTTTGGTATAATCCATTCTGGAAAGGGTTCTTAATCATTACATTGGAATTTGCAGTACATCTATCATTGGCAGTAATAAAATATTTTGTTCTGCATGGATTTCAAAAGAAAGTGCTTCAAAACTGTTTATTCCCATTCAACTGATTTGTACTTTCTGATGTGAACTATGTTTCAATTCCTATTTTATGATTAATTGGCCACTGAAATAGATTATTTGATTCTAAATACAAATCTACTGTGTTCAAGTAAAAAAAAATCTTATAGCTGTTTTCTTGCAAGCTTGGAGAAGAACATGATTGTAAAATGTAGCTTATGATTATATGAAGCAGTAGATTAAACCAGCCTAATAGCGAGCTGGAGAATTTGATCCATTAGATTGTACCTTCACATAATCTGTAACCAGTCAGATTTCTTCAGCTTCTAATTTATAAAGCACTACATTTGATTCTTTTTTTTAATAGTAAACTTTATTAATTTCTACAGTTAAAATATACAAACAACACACAGAGAGCTTGGGAAAGGAAAGGAAAACAACAAAGAAAAAAGGGTAAATGATTAAAAAGGTCACATCATCAATAGTTTGTGGTTTCTTATTTATCTCATTATTTTGTGCCATATTTGCAATTAATCTTTAGTGCAAATATCTAGTTACTACTATTGTCACTCCTCATTTACAATTTATGATGATGATAATGCTGATGATGATGTCTATCTTCGGTCTATCCGAATTTGACTCTTAAATAAATATATATTTCTTGTATTTCTTACTGCAAAACAATATAATAATATTATTCTGATCCAGCTAAAGCGCAAATGTTACAGTATGTGGAGATGATTTGATTAGTTCAAATCCTGTTAGCCTATAAAAAAGGTTTTAAAAGATCTAGTTGTACTCACTGGCATTGTGGGCAGGGTGTTAGATGAGCTTATTCTGGGAAGGAGCTTACAGGGTGACATTCCCTAACTATGTATTGTTGTCGTTTTATCTTGTTGTTGATTTGATGTTGGTAGTGATAATGTGATTTTTGCCCAGAGTTGCATTTTTTTGTGTGAATTGCACAGTTATATACATCTTTAAGTATATACTGACCATTCTTAAACCAACCACTTCCACTGTCTCCAAAAACTACTATATTATCACTTAATAATATATCAGCGGCATCTTTGTTGACTCTAGAAAGCTCCAACAATTCGGGGGTGGACTATATCAGGGGTGTCAAACTCAATTTCATTGAGGTCTGTGCTGAGGTAATTTCCCGTTAGGAGAATGAGTGCACACAGGGAAACGTAGTGAGAGTAATGTTGAATAACACACGACCAGCACACAGATACACTGAATAGTAAAATGTAGGGTTTACTTCCAGTAAATGGTTAAGCAAAGTCCAACAAACAGTCCAAGTCATACATGGTTAAAGCAGTCAGTTTTCAGTCCAGGGATAATCCAAATAACAAAGTCCAGTATCATAAACAGTTCAGTAAATAGACTCACAGCAATTCAAGAAGAACAACAATCAGCAACAGTCAATAGGAAAAACGCAGGAACCAAACCCAGCAAACATCAGAACATCTAGCAACAAGCAACTCACAGCAACAACAGAACAGAACAACCCAAGTTTCTGACTCCATCTTATGGCTGTTTGAGGAACCACACCCAATTACAATTTTACCATTCCCCTAAAGAGACAGTATTAAATGTCTGTCCTGGTTTATATATTTTCAACCCAACTGTTAGGTGACTATCAATTCCTAACAGTCTGCATCTGGGTTGTGTTTGACCTCAGGGGGCCAGGGCAGCGGTGGGACTCAAAATTTTTTACTACTGGTTCTATGGGCATGGCTTGGTGGGCGTGGAAGGGGAAGGTTACTGAAAAATCCCATTCCCTCCCCACCCCACTCACCTGCTTTCCAGCTCCGTTTTTCTGTGCAGGGCAACAAAAGAAGACCCGGCTGATCAGCTGGCACTCGGAAGGCAGAGAATAGGTGGGGATGGGGTCAGTCAGAGGTGGTATTTGCCAGTTCTCCAAACTACTCAAAATTTCTGCTACCGGTTCTCCAGAACTGGTCAGAACCTGCTGAATACCACTTCTGGGCCAGGAGGAGCATAGTGGTGGTGGCCTTGATGTCACTCATATTGGGGTGCCTGTGGTGGCCTGAGCACTCTACCAACAAAAACAGAGCGGAAGGGATGTGTGTGAGGGAGGGATGTGTGTGAGCCAGAGTTAAACACCCCATGGACTGGAGCTGAACCCTGGGCCTTGAGTTTGGCCTAGATTGTGAAAAGATGATATTAGGTTGCAGAGCCTTGTCATTTCTAACAGGACAAAGATGTGGCTGCATTGATGATCTTCTCACTTTGTTTGAGGTCAGAAGTAAGATTCCACTCAGCCAAGAATGTTTCTGTGCTTCAGTTTAGGATCCAAATGCAGGTGGTTTAATCAGAGATCTCTGCTTGGTATGACATACAATACTTCGTAAAGTTTTTTTTTTTTGTTTGTTTCAAGAGGATAGGAATGGTTTTTGGAGTACATGCAGTGATGGGCTTCAATTAATTTAATAACCAATTATCTGCCTGGTTGCTGGATGGGCATGACTATGGTAGGCGTAGTCTAGTCAGCCTCCTGCACCATCCTGGGAGTGAAAATGGGCTGTGGAAGGCCTGTTTTCCACCTCCCCAGGCTCCGGAGGCTCTCTGGAGGCCAGAAATAGGCCATTTTCATCCTCCATGGGCCTCTGGGAGACCTGTTTTCCCACCTCCCCAGGCTCCATGTGCCCCTGCACTTACCTGGGATCCAAAATGGGGGGGGCAGAGCAGCCAGTCATTGGAACTGCCAGTTTTCTGAACCGGATATAAAATTAACATCCGATTTCCCCGAACCAGCACAAACTGGCTGAAGCTCACCCCTGAGTACATGAAAAGTTTGGGTATGAAACATGGAGATTATCACCTGCAACCCTCATCCAGATTACAGCATTCACTTGTTAGGAAGCACATACACATGATGGTGATAAAAATTAGTTTAGATAGATACAACAAATGCATATGAAGTGCTAATTTTATATTTGTAAAGCTGCAGATTAATTTTGTACGGTGTGCAAAATTGAACGAAAACAACTGAAAGCAGTACTTGGAATAAATTCATACTTAATCATTGCATGATACTGCAGTTTGGGCTTTTATGGCAGAGAGAAAGTTTGGAGAGATATTTGAGAAGTACATGTATTTCTATAATACCTAATGTTATGTCCTGAGGACTCAAGGAGTTCTCACTCAGGTCCACTCACTTGTGTGGGCGTTATTTCCCCCATTCCCATTGGTCAGTTCTCCCCAGCAGCCAGCTATAAAAGCAGGCTGCGGGGTCCAACTGGCTGCTGATTGCTGCGAGCCAGTTCCAGGCTTGGCAAGCACGGTCAGCCCTTTATTTGTAAATAAAGTACTGTTGCACTCACGCTCTGGTTCAGCCTCTCATTGCTCAAACTTAACACTGGCAACGAGGGGTGGGATGGCTACCAGAAGCACCTTGCAACCGCTGAGTCACTAGCCACCGATCTACAGCCCAGAGAGAGCGATCGGTTGGCAACAGGGGAACGCTGATCCGCAGCCAGAGAGAGCGGTCAGCTAGCGAAACGAGCGATCAAAAAGAGCAAACGCAGATCCGCAGCCAGAGAAAGCGGTCTGAGTCAAATAGTTAGAAGCGCCTGTAGCCGCTTGTTAGCCACGCCACGGGGAAAGTGAAGCGCTGCAGCCGCAGCCGCTCTGCATTTGGCGCGAAATTCAAACGGGTGTCATTTGAATTTCGGGCCAGTAGGAATCACAGCACAGCGCTGTAGAGAGTCACTAACGCCCACTTTTTGGCGCGAATCAAGACACCTCCAACGGCTAGCAGCCAACGTGGTAACCCGAGAGAGAGAAAGAGAGGGTAGCAAAAAACCTCTCCAGAGCTGATATCACTTGTAACTCACGAGCGTTCGTAGTCCCAGAGAGATTTCTCCCGCAGGTAGCCCAGCCGTTCCAGCACCATGAGTTCCAATCCAGTATTCCCGGCGTTTAAACCAGACGAAGAGAAGTGGGAATCGTATAAGAACCGTTTCAATCATTACATCGATGCGGTCGGCCTGTCGGATGCGGGAGAGCATCGGAAAAATCCTATTTCCTAATCTACTGCGGAGCCACCGCTTACGATACCGCTGCAGCACTCGTGGCGCCGAGAGAATTAAAAACGTTCCGTGGTCCGAGTTGCTTGAGATCCTCACAAACCACTACGCTCCCAGACCTTCACAAATCGCCAGGAGGTTCACGTTCCGAATGAGAAAGCAATCAAGTAAGGAGACCATCAACCAATATATGGCCGCCCTCAGAACAGCAGCCCTGCACTGCGGGTTTGGAACATACCTAGAGGACATGCTCCTCGATCAATTGGTTTGTGGGGTCAAGGATCTCAACCTACAGAGGCGACTGCTAGCTAAGAAAGACCTCAACCTCGCGCAAGCGGTAGAGGAGGCCCTAGCAGCCGAGCTAGCTACGAACTCAGCCACCGAAATTCAGGGCCCAAGCGCCAAGCTAGCAGCGTTCCCAGTCCATTCTGAAGAGGTGGAAGCGGAGGAAGGCCACAACGATGAGAACGATGTCCATCGCCTCACCAATGACAGACGGTCGCAGGTAGGGGCCAAACAAGAATACACCAGTCCACCCAAGCACATCACCCTGTGCCTAGCCTGTGGGGATCACATCAAAGGGCCACCTGCAAGTTTAAAGGAGCCGTTTGCAACAACTGCCATAAGAGGGGCACATTGCGAGAGTCTGCCAAGCCCCCAAAGCACTGCACAAAGACCCCGTCCTCGCACTCCGGGACCACAGAGGCAAGTATTAAACTGTCGCACGCACCGCCTTGCCAGGCGTACTTGCCACTCTGTTAGTAAAATTTCTCTCTCCGTTCCCTAGAAGGTAAACCGTGCCACATGGAGGTTGACACAGGGTCAGCGCTCTCAATAATCTCGTGGAACACCCTCAAGAGACTCCACCCCAGCCTATCTACTACCCGGCTTCAGAGATGCCAGTTCGGTCTGAAGGACTACCAGGGAAGGCCATTCCCGTGATCGGCAGAGGCAAGTTCTTTGTCAGTTTTAGAGCTTTTAAAGGCCACCTACCTCTAGTGGTAGTTAACGGCAACCTACCCACCTTATTGGGGCTCGATTGGTTTCCCCACCTCGGCCTAGGGTTAACAGGAGTCCATGCTGTCTCAACCTTAGACACTGACTCCTTATTCGCTGACTACACAGATGTGTTCAGCAGTGAGGAGCTGGGGTGTTATAATGGAACCCCATCTCGTTCACCGTTGACCCCCAGGCAGCCCCAATCAGATTAAAACCACGTAGGGTTCCATTTGCTATTCGACCAAAACTAGACGCTGAATTGGATAAACTACTAAAACAAGGGGTCATTGAGCCAACAGATTTCGCCAAGTGGGAGACGCCCATTGTCACACCCTAAAAAAGATGGTAGCCTGAGAATTTGCTCGGACTACAAGACAACAATCAATAAATATTTACAAGTTAGCGCCTATCCCGTGCCCGTCATTCAGCATTTATTGCATACATTCGAACCGGGCAGTATTTTTGCTAAATTGGACATGTCTCAAGCATATCAACAGTTCCTGTTGATAACCAAACAGCGGAACTTCAGACCATCGTCACTCACAGGGGTGCCTTCCGATGCAAGCGTCTCCAATTTGGCGTAAGTGTTGCCCGGGCATTTTTCAATCCCTCATGGAGCGGATTTTACAGGGCCTCCCTGGTGTAGTACCCTACTTCGACGACATCTTGGTCTCGGCCAGGGACAGACCCCAACTCTTCCAGAGAGTGCGAGCAGTGTTAGAGAGGTTCAGACAGCATGGCCTCAAGTTAAAAAAGAAAAATGCGCCATTGCCACTAGACAGGTGGACTTTCTGGGTTATAAAATTGGACGCCTCTGGCATTCACCCCCTGGAGTCCAAGGTCAGGGCGATCCACGAAGCTCCCACACCGACCTCCAAAACGGAGCTACAAGCTTTCTTGGGACTCCTAAACTTTTATGCATCCTTCTTGCCCCATAAAGCCTCAGTAGCCGAACCCCTACACAGATTACTAGACAAAAAGTCACCGTGGCACTGGGGGCACAAAGAAGACCAGGCGTTTAACGCCGTCAAATCACTACTTACGTCAGAGGCAGTGCTCATCCAATTCGACCCCAACCTTCCTTTAGTACTGGCAGCAGACGCATCCCCCTTTGGAATTGGGGCGGTCCTTAGTCACCGACTCGCCAATGGCGCCGAAGCCCCCATCGCCTTTTTCTCCAGGACGCTCTCGGCCACTGAGCGAAATTACAGCCAAATAGACAAGGAAGCCCTAGCAGCTGTTGCAGCCGTGAAAAAGTTTCACGAATTCCTTTTGGCCACTTCTTGAACTGGTCACCGACCATAAACCCCTCCTGGGCCTACTGGCCGGCGACAAACAGACACCTCAAGTCCTCTCCCCTCGGATGACACGGTGGACGCTTTTTCTAGCAGCCTACTCATACAAACTTATCCACCGCCCGGGCAAAACTCTATCCCACGCTGACGCACTCAGTCGCTGCCCTTACCCGCTCCGGCTGAAGACCCAGCTCCTGTCAATGCCATTTTTGAAATCACCCAGTTGGACCTGCCCATCACCGCCCTTGACATCGCCGCCAAAACCAAGGCAGACCAAACGCCGCCCAGGTGCTCGACTGGGTGAGGAGGGGTGGCTGGGAGGCAATGTTGATAACAAATTCGCACCCTTTAAGACTCGCATGCAGGAGCTGTCCAGTTTGCAGGGTTGTCTACTGTGGGGCACTCGAGTGATCATTCCGACCTCGCTGCGCACCCGAGTCCTGGAGGCGTTGCACGAGGACACCCCGGCATTGTGAGAATGGCGCGTTGGCACGCAGCTACGTATGGTGGCCGGGTCTAGACGAGGACATTGTCAATTGGGTAAGTTCCTGCAGCATTTGCCAGGAATCCCGTCCTGCTCCCCCATCGCCACCCCTACCAGATGGGAGAGCGCCAGTGCCCCTTGGTCTAGAATCCATATCGATCTGGCCGGCCCGTGCATGGAAAGATGTTCCTAGTGGTCGTGGATGCTTATTCCAAGTGGATAGGCGTGGCGCAGCTATCCACGACAACCACACTAGCAATCACCAACGTGTTAACGCGCCTGTTAGTTACCCATGGACTACCCGACTCCTTGGTCTCCGATAATGGCCCACAGTTCGCATCAGTAGAATTCAGCCGTTTTGCAGCCAACCTAGGCATTCGCCACATTTTAACAGCCCCATTCCACCCTGCGAGTAATGGGTTGGCTGAAAGGGCCGTCAGGACCACCAAAGAGGCCCTCGCTAGGTTTGGCAGAGATGACTGGCACCACAAACTCTCACGGTTCCTGATGAGCCAGCACTCAACCCCTGTGCAGTCACCAACAAGTCCCCAGCGGAACTTCTGATGGGCCGACGCCTGAGGACTGTATTGGATAGACTGCACCCACAATACTGCCTGACTCTCCCCTCGCTTCCACTTCGGGGTTAGACATTTTATGTTACAGGAGCCGATATTCGCCAGGAATTTCGCTGGGGACCCACTTTGGATTCGGGCGAAGTCATTGCCGTCACCGGGCCGAGATCATATAGAGTCAGGCTAGAGGACGGTCGCGTCTGGAGGAGACACATAGACCAACTCAGAAGGCGCCTCAGCAACCTCGCAAACAAGGATCCAGAGTCTCCAGTCGAAGGGGAACCGTCCCATCCGCCACCCAGCCACATCGCACCCAGTGACCAGTCTGCGCCAGCGGTCGTTCCGGTCAGCCCAAACCCGGACAACAGCGCCCAGAGAGTTGATCAGCGGATCCAACCCATGAGAGTTTGACTCCAGAAACCAACCCGGTGGTTTCCGAGGATGCCCAGTCCAGAGAGAGTGTTGGTGACACTATGCCAGCTCAACCGTCACAGACTGATGCCGAACAGTCAGACAATGTTCCCGAGTTGCGCCGCTCGGCGCCAACACAAACCCCCATCTACCTCAAGGACTATGCGTGTTCGCATCTGGGGGAAGGGTGTTATGTCCTGAGGACTCAAGGAGTTCTCACTCAGGTCCACTCACTTGTGTGGGCGTTATTTCCCCCATTCCCATTGGTCAGTTCTCCCCAGCAGCCAGCTATAAAAGCAGGCTGCGGGGTCCAACTGGCTGCTGATTGCTGCGAGCCAGTTCCAGGCTTGGCAAGCACGGTCAGCCCTTTATTTGTAAATAAAGTACTGTTGCACTCACGCTCTGGTTCAGCCTCTCATTGCTCAAACTTAACACCTAATATAGCCTTTGAAGTCTATGGCTGCTCCTCAACTTCATTTTCAGGTTCAGATGAACTCAATTCAGCCTTTATTTCAACTCTTCTGCTCACTAATGTTACAAAAGGGACTCCTGTAAAAAATGAGACTTTGGATGAATGCAGATTAAAGTGTCATCAATACATTGATTTTTTTCCATTTCTGATTTAATGTTTCTTTTACTTATTCTTTAATCCATGTGAGGCCAGATTGAAATAATTCTTTAGCTCCATATCAGGAAAAAATGTATTATATCCTGTACCTTTTCTCCAAGCAGGAGTTTCTATATTATCAGAACACCAAATTGATAACCAGCCATCATGCTGAATTTCAGTGCTGTCCTTTCTGAATGCTAGAATAGAATATAATTTATCACACAATGGAACTGAGGGCTTCTATAACAGAACCAGTCTTCCAGAAGATCAAGATTCCTATAGGAGTGTTTTTGATGATCACCATAACTCTACTTATCTGCCTTTGGGGACTCGTGGGAAATGGAGGCACCATCTCGCTCCTTGGGGTCCAGATTAAGAGGAATAACTTCTCGACTTACTTCCTGAATCTCTCCATTGCTGACTTTGGTGTGCTCATAGGTCTCAGTGCTATTGATCTATATTGACTTATAGCCATATAAAATATGGCGATCCACTAAAGACATTTTTTCGCGGTCTTGTTCACATACAGTACTGGGTTATGTATCTTGACCACCATCAGAATTGACAGGTGAACAGCAGTATTTTTCCCATTTTGGTATCAAATCCACCGTTGCCGGAAAATGTCCACCATTGTATATAACATAATAAGGGTGTTCAACTTTCTATATTCTTCTCTACATGTCATTCTCTTGTTGAAAAATGGATATTATCTGCTAAGGTTCTACCAATTTCTCCTGAATGCCTTAATTCTCATTCCTGTAATGACTATCTCCACATTAGCCCTTTCATTGAAAGCCTGATCACTATCTCTTCATCATAAGCAAGGAAACCTTTGGCTCACCATGTTGCTCACTCACTTTTCCAATGAATGCTATTCAGTATCTCTCACTGTATTACCCCCAGTGTGATAATCCTTATGTCTATGAATATGCCTATATTTGTTCTTCCTTAAATAGCACCATTAACCCTCTCATCTATTTTCTGGTAGGAAGAGACAAAAGCCGAACATCTAGAATGAAAATCAAAGTAATATTTGGGAAAGTTTTTAAGGAAGAGGAAAGCCATGGAAAGAATATTGAAACCTCAGTCACAACCAAATCAGATGTATAAGCGAGATTCAGTGCTTTAGATACAGTAAACCCAATACATCTGGAGAACTTCTAATCTTCAAACAATACAAGTTTCTGAATTCCAGCCTTCACCTAACAAGTCAAAAAAAAGTGGAAAATGAAATCCCAAAACTGGAGGAGTTTAGGTCATATGGCCAGAAATTATTTTCTCTGAAGTGTAATGAGAGAGTAATTAATGAAGAAGTTGTGGTATATTCCAGAAATTAAAATAAGCATAACACATAAAATGTCTGTGGAGTAGTAAATTTAGCTGCTTGGTGGCATTAACCTTTTAAATCTACAAGATTCTTGGAAAAGCATATATAGTGGAAAGAAACCAAATGATTATGTTTAGCTCCCAGCTGCAAGCCACGAGGAGGATCATGGTAATCTCCTCTTGAGTAGACCTCACTTTTCCATGATCCTCTCCTCCCTGCGTGCCCTAGGATGGAGAGGGGATGGGCCTGGATCCTCCTCTGACTGCTCAGCTGACCTCTGCCCTTCCCCAGCCTCCTCCACCACCTCTGGAGCCATACTTCCACTCCCTGTTGGCTATTCCTCCTCTTCCTCAGAGTCAGTCTCCACCAGGGGCATGACAGCATCTCTGGATGCATGTTTTAGAACTTTCTTCCCTTTACTCATGCTCAAAGCACCATGACACAAACCTAGCACAATTACAATATTGGGGAACAATTGATCATGTATCACAAGGCAATATTAGATGTAACAATGGTATTCTTCTTCTTCTTCTTCTTCTTTTTCTTCAGCGTTTGTCTCGCGCTCGGGCGAGGTCCGCTAATGTCCTTGAGTACTGCTTCCACACCTCTCTGTCTGCCACGCGTGTCGGATCTGCCTTCGCGATCTCTAGATCGGCCTTGATCGTGTCCATCCAGCGTTGTTTAGGTCTACCACGCGGTCTCGCTCCTCCGACAGTCACCTTCATTACAGATTTGATGATGGATTCTTCCTTGGCGCGGCTCACGTGGCCGAACCATCGTAGCCGGGACTGCCTCATGACCGTGGGGATGGGCACGACGTTGAACCGTCTACGCACTTCTTCGTTCCTGGCGCGATCGAGTAGGGTGAGGCCTACCGACCATCGGAGCATTCGCATCTCCATTATCTGGAGTCTGCTTTCGACTTCTTTGGTCGTCGGCCAGCACTCTGCGCCAGTAGCGGCCACGGGCGCACCACAGAGTTATAGATTTTCGCCTTCAGGCGCATCGGCATCTTCTTGTCACAGAGGACGCCCGTGACGGACTTCCATTTGCCCCACGCTGCATTGATCCTGGCTGCCACCTCAGTTTGTAATAGGCCTTCTTCCCCAAGAGTAGTTCCCAGGTACTTGAAGGTGGAGGCGCGCGGTAGCTCCTGCCCGTTCACGTGGATGGAGCCTGTCATTTCATTGTCAGTGGTTGGAGCCTGTCATTTCATTGTCAGTGGTTGGAGCCTGTCATTTCATTGTCAGTGATGTAACAATGGTATGATGGCAAGATAGCAGCTTGATACATAATTTTACAATCCAGCATTCACCACAAAGTTGTTTCTCATATCAATTGCTCACAAGTCCCCAAGCTATCTTGTACCAAATACATAACAAAAGTAAAAACATAACAAAAATATAAATCTGTAATCATACTAGTACCACATATCTTTTTGTTTGATTGTTTGCTTCTATTATGTTTTTACATTTTATTATATTTACACCACAGAGAGTTTTGGAGGTTGGAGCAGCAACTAGTGATGAGGTCTGGGGAGATTATATTTTGGGGGGATACAGTTTTATTGGTCAGCGTTAGGGAGTTCTCATTTCCTCATGGACCTGGTATTATGAGAATGGTGGAAATGTGAGAGAGAGAATTGATAATTCTTGGAAACCTAATACATGGAATAGGGTTAGTGGTTATAGGGCAATTTAGACAATAAACATTGCATTCTTACCTTTACTTATAATTAAATATAAGATGCAATTGAAATAAGACAGTTTTAAACTCAAGCACTGTTTCCTGGGATTTAAACATTCTCTTTACGTGAATGAATTGAGACAAATGTTTTGGAGATAATCTCTTATGACCTACAAAGAAAAAGGACCTCCACAGATTTAGGCAGAAAGAACTTCAATTAGTAACAAATGTCCATCAAGCTAAGTGGATGTATTTGCTCTACTGATTCTGTCACTTTTTATTTTATTTTATATGGGACAAGAATATTGGCAAGGGTTCAATGAATAGATCTCTAGAGTCAGACTGCCTCAGTTAGTGCTAGAGACTGAGAAGAAAAATGTGCAGAGATTCAAAGGAGTGCTTTATTACAAAGATGTTTTGAACAAAGCATGTTCTAAAAGCTAAACAGTGAAATTAACCCTAACCCTAACCACTTTTTGTGGATAGTAGAAGCATCTACCACCTAGTAGGAGATATTTTTAATTGTTTTCATGAAAATTAGTTTGATGTTTCATTGTGGTGACTTATCCAGAATCATTGGCAGCCATACATTAATACATTATAATTGGTCACATGGCCAAATGTTTAGATTGGGTTGGGCATTTTTGTCCACCGATGCAGCTCTTCCTAAGAACCTGAGATAGCAATAGCAATAGCACTTAGATTTATATACCGCTTTACAGTGCTTTACAGCTCTCTCTAAGCAGCTTACAGTCAAAATATTGCCCTCAACAACTTGGATTTTCATTTTACCCACATTGGAAGGATTGAAGACTGAGTCAACCTTGAGCCTGGTAAGATTTGAACTTCCAAATTGCAGGCAGCTGGCAGTCAGCAGAAGTAGCCTTCAAGTACTGCACTCTAACTCTAACATGGCTCATAAGGAGATGTTATTGTTTGACAGTGTTAAAGGTATCACTGCAGGATTAAATTGTTCCAAGAAAAGCTGCTTTCTGCATTTATTATTATTATGGTGTTGATCCTTGCACAATCAGCCAGAAGTTCAGACTGTCAAGCCCGAAATTGGCATACATGTAGCCATTTTAGTTAGGCTTAGTATATATTCTTTTTCTTATTTTCTCTGTGGCAGTAATGGGGGGAAAGATTTCGGGCTCTCCACATTCCTAGGGGGGAGAAGTGGAGATAAAGAGAGTTGTTTTGGCTAGGTGATTCTTCTTCCCGTGGGAAATGAGGTGTCCATGCTTATGTCCCTTGAGGTGGGGATTTATGACATCAAGCAATGTTGAATTACTTGCATTAGAGAATGTGACTTTTGGGGATTGTTTCTAACTTTTAATATTGTGGGATAACTCCAGGTTGTGTCAGATCTGGAATTACCACGGACTTTGCCAATTTGATGCTTTCCTAAATAAAAGAATTTGTCTTGGAAGATGGACTTTGTTCTTTTCTTTTTAAATGGATTTCATCACTTGGAAACCTGACACAGACTGGGTTTGGCATTTTTGCCTACGTATCAAGTCCTTACCATGGAGCTGGGGTAGGCAGAGGATGATGATGATGATCAAAAAGTTGTCTCAATCTTTCCACAGAGACAAGATAGTGATGATAATTATTGAAGAATTAACAAACATATTGTTCTTTCTTTTCTTTCTATAGGAACTTCCATTCTGAAACAAGAGATTTTGAAGCATTACAGAAGTCTCTTAATGAATTTCAGCCTGGCAAATATGGATTCTATAGAAATGTGTTTTAACGATAATATTACCAATTTTGTATATAGAACCAACAATTATTTCAACAAGTACCAAAATATGTCTATCTATTCTAAAACAATAGTGTTCTTAATCATATTAATCATCTGCTGTATTGGAGTCCCATTAAATGGAATTGTGATCTGGCTACTTGGCTACCAGATTAAGAGAAACCCTTTCACTGTGTTGATTCTGAATTTAGCTATTGCCGACTTTAGTTTTCTTCTGTTTATGGCTATAAACTGCATTAATTATTTTGCAGATTTTATACCATCAGGAATTCCCTGTGTGCTCTTCATTTCTATTTCTGACATTATGTATATCAATGGTCTGTTACTTCTGGTAGCCATCAGCATTGACCGGTGTGTGGCTGTCCTCTTCCCAATCTGGCATCGCTGTTCCCGGCCAAAACATTTGTCCTCTGCTGTCTGTGCTTTTATCTGGATCTGCTCTTTCCTCCTGGGTGGAATTCCAAACATTGTGGAATATGTATTGGAATCTAATGCCAACTTGTACCCACATTTGCTGATGACTACTGAGATCTGTATTCCATTGATCACAACCTCTACTGTGATTCTTTTAGTCAAAATAGTTCTTAAACCTAAGCAGAAAAAACGGGGAAGACTTTTAGTAATGATCTTAATTACTCTTCTCTGTTTTCTTATTTTAACTGTTCCCTTAGATATCTACCTCTTCATTATTAATGTTCTTGACAAGAATTATTTTTCACAATTTCCTCTGTTGGACCAATATTTTGTACTGGGTGCTTGCTTAAACAGCAGCATTAACCAAGTGATCTATTTTCTGGTTGGGAGAAAAAAACAAACTCAGTCCAGGGAAAGCATCAAGGCCATTTTTCAAAGAGTCTTCAGGGAAGATGAAGTGTCTGAAGCCAGATAGAAGTTTAAAACACATACATAACAAATGTATGGCAGTGTTATCCTTTTAACAGTTTGTGTTGATTTTGCTATAATGCTGACCATTATTCACTTTTTTAAAAAATTGTGTATATTATGAATAAGTTAAATCATGTCTATTTCTTTTTCACATGTTCAGCTTACAGTAGATTTTACTGGGTTACATTGCTCTTGGATTCCATGTAATAGTAGAGTGCACCTGAATGCTTGACTTAATGACGTTTTATTTCTTCCTTAATTTTTGTGGAGTCTTTGTTGTTCTCTGAGCTTAGTTGTACATTGATGATGTCACCTAGTTAGGTAATGAAATGACTGCAATCAAATAACCAGGCTCTGAGAGCACCAAGGATTCCACAATTCAACCTTGATCTACATATATTCGGTTTTACTAGTGTAATGAATTTCGGATGTTTTCTTTAAAGCTGAGATGAGCTCACCGCAAGAGTGGGAGTTGCCTGGCTGGCAACCATAGGAATGTAGTTTGATCACCCCTATATTCAATTTAGTTTTATCCTATAAACAAATTATTGGCACATAACAGTACACTTCAGTGGTGGGATTCAAAAAAATTTACTACCATTTCTGTGGGTGTGGCTTGGTAGGCATGGCGTGGCTTGGTGGGCATGGCTGGTGGGTGTGGCAGGGGAAGGATACTGTAAAATCTCCATTACCATCCCATTCTAGGGGAAGGTTACTGTGAAATCACATTCCCTCCCCATCGCACTAACCTGCTTTCCAGCTCTGTTCTCCTGTGCAGGCCAACAAAAGAACACCCAGCCGATCAGCTGGGACTCAGGAAGAAGAGAATAGATGGGGGCAGGGCCAGTCAGAGGTAGTATTTGCTGGTTCTCCGAACTACTCAAAATTTCTGCTACTGATTCTCCAGAACTGGTCAGAACCTACTGAATACCACCTCTGGCACAATTGGTAGTGAGTCTTTCATGTGAGTGTTTCTTTTAGCAACTCGATAACTTTCCAGATACAGTCAATTGACATTAATAAATATATTAAATAATGGATGGATGGATGGATGGATGGATGGATAGATAGATAGATAGATAGATAGATAGATAGACAGACAGACAGACAGACAGACAGACAGACAGACAACATTTAACTATATTAACACAAAATAGAAAGTTTAGTTGTCAGCTGGCTTGGAGCTTGTAAAGTTTTGTGAAAATTATGTACCATGTGATACATTTGGCCACTGTTGACCAAGCTGTATTAGAAGACTTCTAGCAGTCATAAAATTCTATTTCCCTTTTCTGTTTTCCCTTTTGCAAAGGGTATATGGCCTATGTCCATACTGATACCACAGTACAGATTTTACCTAGACCTCTGTCCAAACTAGAAAAAGTCTTGCTCTACAAAATCTGAATCCAAAGATCTTAATTTGCTCACTGAATAAGTTGAGCATGTCCTCTGCCCTGACGCCTGTCCTCAGCATTTTTTTGTTTTTTCTTTCCTGTTGTGACACAATTGAAAGTTTCATGTTTCAGTCTGTCCTCTAGCAATCTCTTCCTCAAAAATATTTCACACAGAACTAATTCAAAATTTGGTTTTAGAGAAATAGAATCATTTACGGATAATCTGCTCTTTTGATGGAAGGAGAAGAGAATCCAGGAAATGTTCTTTATGTATGTTTGATAGTATGTGCTTTAATTGCACTGGATAACTCAAACCATCTGATGCAAAGACAAAAGAAGAAATGATGACACAAATAGTAAATAGCAATGGTGCTGTGTCCATCATTTCTGGAAAGTATATATATGTGTGTGTGTGTGTCTGTGTCTGTGTCTGTGTCTGTGTGTGTGTGTGTTTTCTGAGGTTCTCGCGGGTATTTGTATGTGGATCTTTGGTTATTTGGGTTTTCTCCCGCGTAAGATTAGAAGTATCTAGGCAACATTTCGATGAAGTCTCATTCATCATCTTCAGACTTGTGTCTTCGGCTCTGTGCTTCTCAGAGTGAGACTTAAGACTGAACTATGCACCCTGACTAAGGTACTGACAGACAGTGGCTTCCACAAAAGCAAAATCACCGACTTGATCCACAAAAACACACTGAGACATAATGGAGACCTAGAAGATGAACAGACCTATGGAACAGCTGTCCTGCCCTACATAAGAGGTACTACAGACAAAATTAATAAGATACTGCACAGACATCACATCAAGACTGCCTTCAAAACAGACAGAAAAATAGCAGCCATCCTTAGAAACCCCAAAGATAAAATTGACTTGGAAAACCAAGGCATATACGAAGTCCCCTGTGCATCATGCCCGGCCACATACATTGGACAGACCAATAGAAGAATAAGTACCCGCCTGGATGAACAAAATGCAGTCAAAATGCCACAAAAATGCAGTCAAAAAGCTGGAACACACTTCCTCACTAGTCCAACACATGGAAGCCACAGGTCATAGCATAAACTTCAATGGCACCAGAACCCTAGCCACTATAGAAAACCCCAGCCACAGAATCATCAGAGAAGCCATAGAGATTGAAAAAAGACCAGAAAGCATGAACAGAAGAGATGACTCCACCAGACTGTCAATCATTTGGAAGCCTGCACTCACAAACAAAAAAATCTCCACGCCACAAGCCAGGCAAACACCTGGGCACAGACAGATCCCCCCTGATACCTCCAGCTCAAACACACCCCAACCAGGCACCCAGACGAAACCTAGCTTCCTAACTAATGATAGCCATCCATTTACCTGGAGCCAAGCTGCACTAAAGGCCTCCAATAAAGTAACACAATGTTGCCAGCCAATCAAGAGACAAAAAGAGCCAAAAAACAGACAGGAGATATTAGAAACACCAATCAAGCAGAACACAGCAAACTCCAAGACCAATAAACACAGACCAAGACTCCCAACCAATCAGGGTGAAGAAAAAAACCATTCTGGCACAGCAATAGGCTGCCCCAAATTCAAATCTGAAACCACTATAAAAGCCGGACTCACAGATGAACACTATACAGAAGCCTGATGATGGCAGATGAGATTCTGCCGAAACGTTGCTACAACTTTAAAAGCACAACTACAATGACGTGGGAAAATACCTGAACAAAGCTGAATGCCATACATGTAAGTACCCGTGAAAACTTAAGAAATATATATATATATATATTCATATTCTTAAGTTTTCACGGGTACTTACATGTATGGCTTTTTTTGTCTTAGTTGGCTGGCAACATTTTGTTCCTGTATTGGAGGCTTTTAGTGCAGCTTGGCTCTGAGTAAATGGATGGCTATCATTTATTAGGAAGCTAGGTTTCATCTGGGTGCCTGTTTGGGATGTGTTTGAGCTGGAGGTATCAGGGGGGATCTGTTTGTGCCCAGGTGTTTACCTGGCTTGTGGTGTGGAGATTTTTTTTGTTTGTGAGTGCAGACTTCCAAATAATTGACAGTCTGGTGGAATATATATATATATTATTGAGTCCCTTGATTTTTAAAAGTATTATTTTGGTAATGATAAATATCTGTTGGCAAAATTGGGAATGTAGGAAGGTATCTTCTGCTAAGACAGACAATTGGATTCACTTACCTCATCACTATAGATATTGACTAGAAGCATTCTAGAGTTTGAAGTAGATGTTACCTTAAAAAGGCAACTAGCTGACATAGTAAAACTTGTCCAAGGGCAACTATCATGGACTTGGTGAAATATAAAATATTCACTTCCTGGAAGAAGAAACAGCTTCACCTGCACAGTTGTTCCCAGTGGACTTCTTTGGTGTCCAAAGATTTTGGCCCAAGTGAATGTCTTGCTAAAAGAAGAAGGGGACATCAGAGGATGAGATGATTAGATAGTGTCATCAATGCAGTGAACTCTGGGAGACATTGGAGGACAGGGAGGCCTGGCATGCTATGGTCCATGGGTCATGAAGAGTTGATCACGACTTAGCAACTGAACAGCAACAATAAATATCATGCTAGCAGTTAATACTTTTCTTACTTTCTACTTTAAAAAAATGTATTTAATAGAAGAAACTTGAAAGAATTGAATGGAAAGCATCATGAGAGATGCTTAGAGGCATTTTTTTAACCTACGTTGACAATTTCTGCTATAGAGGGGCAGATGGAAATAAACTAATAACCATTTTATCCCAATTTTCCAAAATAAAAATGCTTAGACTCCAAAAGAACTTCAGAAAGAAAGATGCTGATTGAAGGATGATCTGAGGAAATTGTGGTTATCTATCTAATTAAGTTATAAGTTTTGTCGAAATAGTCTCATCTTCTGGCAAGATTATGGACAAAAGTTCACGACCTTGCTTCCTCTCCATTAAGAATGTATAGTTTTTCCCAGTATATGCCTGATATTTTTTTAAAAAATCAGTTGTCTTATTTCTTTCAACTTTTCCAAGTATAAATGTCTATGGAGATTCTCAGTCACCCAGGTCATGGTTGTCCTAAAGGTGCTTTTTTTAAAAAGGCGACTGGACTTTCTAGTTTTTCCTAGAAGACATTTTACTTCTTAACCCAGAATCTCCTTCAGCTGTCTTGAAGCTGAAGAAGCTTCTTGGATGAGAGGTGAAACATCTTCAAAGAAGAACCAGAAAGTCCAGTTATCTCTTTAAAAAGTATCTTTGGGTTTGCCAAGTATAATGAGGAAAGGAGGGAAGGGCCTTGATTCTCTTCATTAGCCATAGCTGGGAATGAGAATTTAAAAGAAATGCATGCTAAGTGTGGCGTCTGCTGGGAACAAACATGAGTTTATCTTGTGTGTACTTTGGTTATCTGCATTCCTGGAAAGCTCCCAACTGTATTGAGTTATTGCTGTGCCTTCATATCTGGAATTTCTTCTCCTTCCCTGCCGGACTAATTATTTCATTTTGCCTTGTTTGGACTTATAGTTACAGTTTTTGTTGACCACGTTTTGGACTTGATTTGCTGCAGCCAAAGGCTGTTCCTGGAAGAGTTTTTCTCCAGCCAGAAGGTAACCAGGACACTGGGGGAAAAGTTGGATCTAATAAAGGGACTCCTGTTGATTATCTGACTGTGTTGCCTTTGTGTCAAACCCTGGGTCATCACAACTAGGTAGTAGTTGGATTCATTCCCTCTACTTGCAAACAGTATGTTCTTGTTGCATCACCACTTTGAGAATGCTGGAATGAGCAAGGCCAAAAGGGCAAACTGAATTAGGCGAAATGATTGCTTCAACTCAAACTTTCACCAGTTTTGTAACATTAACTGTTCATGAATGAGGAAGGGAGTTTCCAAGACTTTTCCTGGTGCTCTTCACAAAATGACTTATCTATTAACCCATAAGGTCAACCTAAACTTTCCTTTGATGACCAAAACTGCCAAACTGACACTGTCAATTTTCTTAAGTTCACCTGGAAGGAAAATTTAATAGGGAAAATACATTTTCTATCAATTCATTACTAACGTGTCTTGAGATATCGGGTATCTAACAGTTGTGGAAGATGATCTTATGGATTCTGTCACTATCCACTTCATATCCTTCAAATGAATCTGGCAAAAAATTCAATAGCACTACATAGGATATCAGATGTAGCAGCAAACACAGACATTGAAATATTAAGACCAATTTAATTTATGTACCTTTTCTCATCAGATTATTCCAGAACTAAATAAAGGAAACACCTATGGGACCATGGTTTCAGGATTTATAGTAGTGACAAAAATATAACATCTGGAAGCAATTGTATTGCCATACACATACACTATTGATCACAGCAATGTTTTATTGACTAGGGCAGTTTGGTCTAGTGGTTAAGGCATCAGGACAGAAACCAGGAGACTCTGAGTTCTACTCTTGCCTAAGTATGAAAGCTGGTTGAATGACTTTGGGCCAGTCACTCTCTCTCCTTCATTCAGCTCAACTCAACTTACAAAATTGTTGTTATGGGGAAAATAGAAGAAAGAAGGGCTATTGTGTATGTTTGCTGCCTTGAATTATTTATAAAAAGTAATATCGGTGGGGAAAATAAAACTCATTGATTCATTCATTAATAAACCTCAGTGGGGAATACCTCTATTTTTGTTTGTATTTTCCTTCCTATATAACTTTGGTGTAGTATCACAAAAGTATATTATCACCATTTCCATCTAAGAGGATTGTCCTTATTTGATTTAATCAAGATTATGAAGTAGTTTTCCAAATAGATTTGCAAAGCCACTTATTTCTATCCTAGTTGGGATATGGAAGAGTTTTATTCTAGGTAGTTTTCAAACAGGAAAAAAGAGAAGTGAACTGAATTAATAATAAATGTTATACGATACTGCATCAATATTAGTGTTAAGTTTGTCTTCATTTCGATATGTTGTTCTGCTTCTTCCCATTCAAAGTGATGCTCAGAGATTAATCAATGCATATTTAAATTATCTATGTCTTACTGAGGATATTATTTGTTGTAATATTATATTTTGTAACAATATTCTGCCTTACTTTTAATAAATAATTTAATTGATGAATTATTATAAAATGATATAATTTATTTATCACAATTTTGCAGTGTTTCTGGACTATCTGAGACATTTATATGATTGGAATATCAGTGGGAAAAGCTACTTACTGAGCAATAGTTTTTTAGAGAACCTTTCTATTTTCCATTGTAAGGAATTTCAGTCCAGGAAAAATCCAGGAATCCAAATGATGAGTATGAACTCTGTTTTAATTGTCAAACATATTAAAAAATACATTTGTGGAATTATGATGAACTCACCTTAAAAACATGACAAATTTATTGTTTATTGGTAAACAAATTTATATAACTGCCAAACTCACAGACACTGTAATATTATTTTATTCTATTATATTCTGTTCTGTTCTGAGGAGTTATTATAATGAATGACAATAAATTATCACAACTTTGCAATATTTCTGGACTTTATATGGTTGGAGTATCACTGGTATGAACAATTTACTGAGTAATAGTTCAAACATCTATTGCTTCTCAGCTGCTGGAAGAACCTCTATCAGGGTTTTCTTTCCAATCCTTCTGCAGAGACCAAGACTTCACCATCAATAGCTGATCCCCTCTGTCCCTTGTTGGTTTTTGCATGAAGCTCCTTCTTGTAGTAGGCCTCTCCTTTTCCTTTGGGGCCTTGGATAAAGATCTTGTCTCTCATAGTTTTTACTTTACTTCTCCCAGGGAAGCCACCCATGGACCTTTCATCTCCCTCTCTGACCTGGAACCAACAACTGCCCCACCCCCTCAGTTAACTTCACTTTCCAACTTCTCTTCAGCCATTTTGTTTTTCTCAGTCTTTTTTCTCTCCCCTCCTTCTCTCCAATTTTGGGTCAGACCAGCAACACATTCCCCAACAACTGAGACGCGGATGTTCCTGCAAGATTCAACATCTCTATACCAGGCTGGACTCTTTTCTCAACATCTCTGCATGCCAACCCTAATTAACAGTCAGATCATCTTAGCATTCCTCCATCTTGCCCTTAAAAACCAGAATTAAAAGTCTTTCCCCCATTTTTTACTCCATTTCTTGACTCATACAATAGAAGTATGATGCCAGTGGGTTGGCAGCCCATATGCCATAGTCACTACCATCCATCTTCCTTCATGTATTTGTTTTTAATTGTGTCTTCATCTATTCTTTCTGATTCAGCCACTTCATTGTACCCCTTTCCTATTGGTTTGCAATTATTGTATTCAAACTACATTTATGTAGCACTCATTCATTCTCATCAAATCACCAATTTTATGAAACACAGGTGTTTAATTACCTATTTTCTTTGGTATTTTCCCTGTGATATGCAATTTCTATCATCATAATAATACAGGTATCAGGATGTAAAAAATATTTAATAATATTTAATAAATAAACCAGCAGGATTAGCTGCAAAGATGGTCAGAATATGAATAGGACATTGGAAGGAATTTCACAACTTGGAATAGCTAGCTAGAAAAGCACCCCAGAACAGAATGAAAACCACATATTTCCCATTTCAGTGATGGGATTAATAAACATTTACTACTGTTTCTGTTGGTGTGGCTTGCTTGGCATGGCAGGAGAAGAATATTGTAAAATCCCCATTCCCTCCCCACTGCACTAACCTGCTTTCCAGCTCCATTCTCCTGTGCAGGGCAACAAAAGAAGACCCAGCCAATCAGCTGGGACCTGGGAGACAGAGAATAAATTGAGGCAGGGGGAATCAGAGATGGTATTTGCCGGTTCTCCAAATTACTCAAAATTTCTGCTAATGGTTCTCCAGAACCAGTCAGAACCTGCTGAATACTGAAATGTGTGTCTAATAAACTATGTGATTATACCAATCTAGTTACCAATTGAGTCATTTGCCTTGGAGGAGAATTTTATATGCAAATCATAGATTTGAGCTACACCTGGTTAGTGTTGGGATGAAAGACAAAATTCCATGAAAAGACAATGCAGAAATGGCATTTTTATGCTATCCTGCCCAATGGCAAGAATAAGAAGGTTCTGACCTGGTGAACATATATAAATTCCAGGGATGAAGGACACACTGAGAAGCTGAGAACAGAATTCTGACCAGTTTATGAACTCATGTGAACTATAACATAATCCTTATCCTAGTATGAAATAACAGTGATTGCCTGTCTCCAAATCACAACATGAATTTCCATGGACTCTTCGACCGTCATGGCCATTTCTTAAGCTTTAGGCTGGATAAAAAAACATGCAACAATATTGAAAAAGAGGGATATGAAAATTCAGCTGCACTTTACTTTGCAGATGGATTGAGAAAGTGGAAGTTAGGTAAGTTTGCATAATGCTGCATGAATTTCTCCTCCAACTCCTTCTAGCATTCAGTTTCTTTACTTCACTTTTTACAAAGCACTTCTTTCCAAAAGAATCTGTTCAAAGCTTTATAAGGCAAAGCTTCTGTTTCTGAAGATACCATTCCTATGTAGTTTGCTGATAGCAACCCTTAATGCCAAAACCCTAATAATATGCAAGGGATCTTCCTTTGAGATCAGCCCAAGCAGAATCCTTTGCAGAATTAGCCTGGCTCAAGCCAGAATTGGCAAGGATCAAACTCGGAAAGACACACGAGACAGATCTCCTAGAGTCAACTTTGGGGATTTCCCTGAAATTGTTTTCTCCTGTTGTTTCTTTAGACTTTGCAAAAAATGCTCCTAAAAGGAACTCCCATCAAACACATTCATGGACTCTCATGTGACATCCCAACACCAAGCAAAGAGGAAGAGGCCAACACTAAGAGAAAGTAACACAAGTGTGGTTACCCTATATCCTTAATTATATTTTTTTTAAAAAACAGTCCTTTTTCTGCCAGAAAGCTATTCTTTATTAAAGTATGCATTCTGATGAGGATTGTTTTGGTTTTGCTTTTGAATTTTCCTATGTAAAGCCAAGTTATCAACAATTAAAATGTGTTGTCCTTATGAATTGTTTTCAGATTTGTCCCTTTTTCCAGTTTGTCCTTTTTGCCAAGAAAATATGGTCATTGTAGTAATAAGGGAAAGAACCCTCAGGGTTGAACCATCCCTTCCTATGAGGTCCTTCAGTTCTGAGGTAATGTCTGCCTGGGACAACCATCAACTGAAAATTCAGTTCAGTGGCTGCTGCCATCACCTTCACTGAAAACTGGATTCTTCCTCCACACCAGACCTCTGGGGAACTATGGAGGATGGACACCCACACCTCACTCGGTCTGGCTAAATCCAGAAGGGAACCCAAGAAAAATTATGAGAAGCCAAGAGCTCAGCTGAGCTAAGGTGGGTGCCAGAAAGCCAGGATTGGAACAAAAATCCACTTTACTAAATGTGACAAAAGAAATTAATTTCCACACACAGAATATATAGTTTGAATATGCAGAACATCAACACAATTTTGACAGTAGAAAATGGTAGGAAACACAATTTCCTAATATGCCTGAGGTAACTCCTCATCTGGGATACCACCTAATTCTCTCCCCAAAGATGCTCCAAGGTTTTCCCACCAAAAGTCTGACAATCCCCGCTTTTCCCCCCAGAGGGGTCAGGTGACTCCCTCTGAGCATATCAGGCAGTCTGGTCATTTAAAGGGCCAGCTGCTTCTTGCTACAAGGGGGTAGCCCAATGCACAAAGAATTAAATTCAACAAAGAGTTTGTTGAAGCTTTGGAGATTTGCGTGGGAAAGGAGGAAAAGGTTATATGATCCTGTTTTGAGTGCTTTTCTCCATCCATAATCAGAAGCAGGTTTGTTGGGAATGCCAAAAATAACCTTGCAGAGCAGAGTTTATCAACCACAGCAAGTTTAAGATGTATGGACTTCAACTCCCAGAATTTCTCAGCCAGCATTTTGAGAATTCCCTCAGTTTATTCCTAGAATGAAAATTCTGGGAGTTGGAGTCCACACATCTTAAACCTGTTGATGTTGAAATACCCTGGGTCTGGAAGATTGCTTACTCTCCATTTGCTTCCCACCATCAGAGATCAAACTCTGTATCTTTATTTAAAATATACCTGAGGACCAGTTTGTCCTAATGGTTGAGGTCCTGGCTTAGAAATCAGGTGATGGTGAGTTGTAAGTCCTGCCTTAAACATGAAAACCGGCTGTTGACTTCAGGCTAATCACTTCTTCTCAGCCCAACTCACAAGACTGTCATTGTGAGGAAAATAAAAGGAGGAAGGAGCATTAGATATGCTTGATGCCTTGAGTTACTCATAAAGTAATAAAAGCAGGACAAAAATCTAATAAATAAATATAGCAATAGCATTTAGACCAAGAGTCTGCAAACTTGGCAAGTTTACGACTTGTGGACTTCAACTCCCAGAATTCCTGAGCTAACATTACTGGAGGAGGAATGCTGGGAGTTGAAGTGTTAAAGCTGTCATGTTTGAAGACCCCTGACTTAGCCTTATATATAGCTTCACAGTGCTTTACAATCTTCTCTACACAGTTTACAGAGTCAGCCTATTGCTCGCAACAACCTGGGTCCTCATTTTACCCACCTTGGAAGGATGAAAGGCTGAGACAACCTTGAGCCTGGTGGGATTTGAACTGCCAAGTTGCAGACAGCTAGCAGTCAGCAGAAAAAGCCTGCAGTACTGCAATCTAACCACGATACCACCAAGGCTCAGTCCAATATGCAGTGCTTTGCTAGGTATCTTCCATTTATTTTAGATCCGCTTTGCTAGGTATCTTCTATTTATTTTAGATCCAAAGGTTAATAATGTTTTCATTAGATTTTTCATTATATTTGGGTGGATTGTTACTTGTTTTTTCATTCTAAGAAACTTTTTAGAGCAAGGTTTCTCAACCTCAGCAGATTTAAGATGTGTGGACGTCAACTCCCAGAATTACCCAGCCAGCATTCTGAATTCTGACCACTAGACCAAACTGGCACGTCATGTTCTCAGTTCTGGGGGTGGGGGGGCAGTTGTGACATTTTTGAATGGGTGTGATGTGCTAAAGTCCTGCCTTACTGATCATTGTTATTTTATTATTAAAGAGCACAGAGATAAACTGTTACAACATCTGGGGAAAGTTCTTACTTAGTTCCTGTTTTTTACTGATTTACTGTATGCAAGTCGGATTTTATGAGGTTGAGTAAAAGAGTGACAGGACAATGGAAAAAAAAAAAAAAGCAAAGCAATTCAAAATGAAAAGATGATTGGTGGAAAATAAATGTATTCACTCATTTATAAAATATATATGACACATTTCCATATAATTGTTGGAGTTATAAAGTTGGCTAATGGGGTAACATAAAACTTTATAATTTAAGAAATAAACATTTCCTTCCAGTTAAAAGGTAATTCAGCAAACTGATCCATCTTGTTAAATGTCTCAAATATAGTAGAATGTCAAAGGATTATCCTGAAAGTGTAGTCACCAAACTGGTAGTAACACCGGTTGAATCCCACCCCTGAGTTGGGTGTCTGTAAATATTTTTTGTAGATTTACAATTACTCAACCCTAATTTTGAACACAGCTCATGTCTTGTTAACAAAGAAGGAAAAATATTTTTCTGTTCTTAACTAATCAGGCAAACTATGAGATTAGAATAAAAACAATCACGAGGAAAATGTAAACAGTGCAGTAATCCTAGTATGGGGATATTTTATAATTATAACTGCTATAAAAGAAAATCAGAAGCTTCTCATCCAAGAAGCTGAAGAAGCTTCTTGAGTGAGAAATGAAACGTCTTCAAAGAAAAATCAGAAAGTCCAGTTGCCTCTTGAAAAAAATGCACCTTTGGAACAGAAGTTACTTCTTTCTTATTCTTTTTATCCTTTGTTTTTGCACCTTTGTCTTGAATATTTTCTTCTGACAGCCGTTGGCTGTCAGTACTTTAGTCAGGGTGCATAGTTCCATCTTTATGTGTGTCTTGTCTGCCAGGCGTTTGGTTCTGGCAATTAGTGTTTTGGCCACGGAGTTTATCTGTGCCAGGTGGTGGTGGGATTGGGCATTGAGGTAGCAGTTGGTGTGTGTTTTCTTCTGATATATGGTGTGTCCTAGTGTGCCATCTGTTTTTTTTTTTTTGTAGATTAGTACATCTAGGAATGGTAGTTGTTTGTTTCCGTTTCCATGGTGAACTTGATTTTGGGGTTTGTGCTGTTTAGGTGTGTTAGGAAATTGTTTAGGTTTTATTTTCCATGGGGCCAAATCATAAATGTGTCATCGATGTATCTTAACCATAGTTTGGGTTTGTGGGTGGCAGCGCCTACACATCTTATCCGCCTACACCCCTCAGACCGGATGTCACGAGGAGGAGAAGGATACCTTCTGGGAACTGCTCGACATCCAACTCAGGCAGATCCCACACGAAGACGACATCATCATCATCTCGGGCGACCTGAATGGTCATGTAGGGCGGGACAAAAGCGGACACCAGTGCCACGGTGGGCACGGCACAGGCGATACGAATGAGAATGGCCAGAGGATCCTGGACTTTGCCGACTCCCATGATATGACCATCACGAATACCTGCTTCATTAGGCGAGAATCTCAACTCCTCACCTACCATAGCAGAAACGGGAGCCACCACACACAGATCGACTACATCATCGCACGACGAAGAGCCGCTAAAAGCGTGCTCAACGCCAAGGTGTACCCGTGCGAATCGAGCAGTCAGCACAGGCCGCTGATGGCGAAGATCAGGATCAGCAAGCCCAAGACCAGGATTGACAAAAGGAATGCAGACCAGCCACGAATCAAGTGGTGGAACCAGAAGAAGATGGCGGGACCCCTCATCAAACCGGAGCAGTTCCCGCAGATGGTCGACGGGCCACAGGAAGCGTGGTCCATGCTGAAGAGCACTGTTCACACTGCCGGCTGCCAACAGCTTGGTTGCACCAAGCCAGGACGGAGACGCATCGAACGAGATACATGGCTCTGGACACCGGAAGTACAAGATGCCGTACACCTGAAGAAACGGCTCTACAAGGCCTTTCTTCAGGACAAGACCAGCGAAGCTCTGCGAATACAAGGCGGCCAAAAGGCAGCCAAGAAAGCAGTAGCGACAGCCAGAAGCTCCCACTACGATGACATCTACGAGAAGCTGAACACGCGAGAAGGCGAGAATGAGATCTACCGCCTAGCCAAACACAGACACAGGAAGACCCTGGACATTGACCAGTTTCATGGGATCAACGATGAAAGGGGAAATTTGATCGTCAACCCCAGAGACGCTGCGGAGAGGTGGCGGCAATACTTGAGAAGATCTCCACCGAGGAGTTCCCACACCCACGAACCCCGCGAGGTGACCCAGTTGAAGGCCCAGTCTCAGGCATTTATGCCAGCGAGGTCGCCGACGCCATCAAGGCCATGAAAACGGTAAGGCAACAGGACCAGGCGACATCCCTGCCGACTTCTGGAAAAAGGCACTACCGGGCTCGGCATTGTGGCTGTGCGAGCTGTTCAACAACATCGTCTCCACGGGAAAAGTGCCACACGACTGGTACCGCAGCACCACTGTTCGATCTGGAAGGAAAGGGCAGCCCAGCGAACTGCTCCAACTACAGACCGGTCAGGTTACTGTCACACACTATGAAGATCTTTGAAGCGCGTCCTTGATAAGCGCATTCGGGACATCGTCGACATCAGCGTCAACCAGGCTGGATTCATCAAGAACTGCGGCACCACCGACGCCATCTTCGGTGTGCGGATGCTGATGGAGGCTCACAGAGAGAAGAAAATCCCGCTCCACACCGCCTTCCTAGACTTGGAAAAGGCCTTCGACCGAGTCCCGCACGATCTCATCTGGTACGCACTGCAGATCACGGCGTGCCTGAGCTGCTCGTACAATGGGTCCAACTCCTATACAGATGTCACAAAAGCCGTGTAAAGCGGCAGCTGGGATATCAGAGGAGTTTAATATTACTGTCGGCGTACACCAGGGCTCTGCTCTCTCACCACTGCTGTTCATTCTGGTGATGGACACAATTACACACGACCTGTACACGCCCGCCCCATGGACGCTGCTCTACGCCGATGATGTGTTCCTGGCCAACCTGTGCAAGGCTGAACTCGAGCACCGAGTCCAACAGTGGCACGACCGCCCGAGCAGTTCGGGCTCCGGCTGAACCTAAAGAAGTCCGAATACCTGACCACTGATAATGAAATGACAGGCTCCATCCACGTGAACGGGCAGGAGCTACCGCGCCTCCACCTTCAAGTACCTGGGAACTACTCTTGGGAAGAAGGCCTACTACAAACTGAGGTGGCAGCCAGGATCAATGCAGCGTGGGGCAAATGGAAGTCCGTCACGGGCGTCCTCTGTGACAAGAAGATGCCGATGCGCCTGAAGGCGAAAATCTATAACTCTGTGGTGCGCCCCCGTGGCCATATACGGCGCAGAGTGCTGGCCGACGACCAAAGAAGCCGAAAGCAGACTCCAGATAATGGAGATGCGAATGCTCCGATGGTCGGTAGGCCTCACCCTACTCGATCGGCGTCAGGAACGAAGAAGTGCGTAGACGGTTCAACGTCGTGCCCATCCCCACGGTCATGAGGCAGTCCCGGCTACGATGGTTCGGCCACGTGAGCGCGCCAAGGAAGAATCCATCATCAAATCTGTAATGAAGGTGACTGTCGGAGGAGCGAGACCGCGTGGTAGACCTAAACAACGCTGGATGGACACGATCAAGGCCGATCTAGAGATCGCGAGGCAGACCCGACACACGTGGCAGACAGAGAGGTGTGGAAGCAGTACTCAAGGACATTAGCGGACCTCGCCCGAGCGCGAGACAAACGCTGAAGAAAAAGAAGAAGAAGAAGATTAGCCAGGGCTCTGGATTCAAATTCTTCCATGAACAGGTTTGCAATGATGGGTGACAGTGGTGATCCCATAGGGGCTCCTTCAATTTGCTTGTATCTTTGTCCTCTGTATATGAAATATGTGTTGGTTAAGCAGTGGTCTGCTAGTTCCATGAGGTGTTTAGCTGGTTGGTATTTATTTTTCATGATTTCAAGAGTTTCTTTTATCGGGACTTGAGTGAATAGTGAAACCACGTTGAAACTTACAAGCAGATCTTCTTATTCCACATGTAGATCTTTGATCATTTCCAAGAAGTGGTATGAGTTTTATACATGTGAAGCCGCTGTTTCAGCATGGGGCTGTAGCTGTTTTGCTAAGTGTTTAGCTAGGTTTTGTAGTGGTGCTCCTCTGGAGCTGACTATGGGTCTGAGAGGTATGCCTTCTTTGTGTATTTTTGGGAGGCCGTATAGTTTGGGGCATCTGGAAGATTTTTCTCTTGGGATGATTGTGTGTTGGATCTCTTTGCTCATGTGGCTGGTTATAATTTTCTTCTTGGTTAATTTTTCCAGATATATGGTTGGGTCCGTGTTTATGGGTTTGTATGTGGAGTCTTGGAGTAGGTCTGTCAATTTTGTTTCATAGTCTTTTCTATCCATTACTACTGTGGCATTCCCTTTGGCTGCTGGAAGTATGATTATGCTGCTATCCTTTTTTAGGGCTTGCAGCACTTTTAGTTCTTCTTTGTGCAAGTTGCTTTTGGGTGGTTTGCTTGCGCATAGGATGTTAGTAGCTTGGTATCTCTTGGTGAAGCATCTTGTGCTGCCAGCAAGTGTGTTCGTGCCTGGTGTGGGAGTGGTGGAGATCCCAGCTTTGGTTGACTCAGGGGCCACAGCCAATTTCATGGATGCTCATTTTGTCAAGCAGTGGTTCATTCCTCAGCAACAGGTATCCCCACCAGTAATGGTGGAGATGATTGATGGTCGGCCTCTTTGTTCAGGACCTGTGGTTACTGCAACCAAACCCCTTTTCATGCGTATTGGGCAGCATGTGGAGGAAACCATGTTCTACGTTGCTGCAGTGACTCATTTTCCAGTGGTGCTGGGTTTGGAGTGGTTACAGGCCCATGATCCACAGATTGTTTGGTTGTCTGGAGCTGTGCAGTTCCTTGATAGGAAGTGTGCCAGCCATTTCTTGTGCTCTTGTGCAGGGAGTGTGGCTACACCCATGGACCTGGATCTACCTGCAGAGTTGGTGGACTTTGCTGATGTGTTTGGGAAGAAGGAGGCAGACCAGTTGCCTCCACATTGGGTATATGACTGTCCAATCGACTTGTTGCCCAATGCAAAATTGCCGGTGGGTCAGATATATTCCCTGTTGGGACCGGAGTTGGCCGCGTTGTGGAATTTTATTGACAAGAACCTCTGGAAAGGATTTATCCAGACTTCTACCTCCCCATTGGCTGCACCAGTGCTTTTTGTGAAAAGAAATCGGGGGAGCCACATTTGTGTTGTGATTACCGCAAGTTGAATGCAATCGCAGTGAGGAATCGGTACCCACTTCCCCTCATCCCTGAACTGATTGAGCGGCTTCATCAAGCTAAGATCTTTACGAAGTTGGATTTGTGTGGGGCCTACAATCTGGTTCACATTTGTGCAGGGGACAAGTGGAAAACAGCTTTCTGGATGAGGTACGGGCATTTTGAGTATACCGTGATGCCTTTTGGATTAACCAATGTCCCAGTTGTGTTCATTCATTTCATGCACGATGTTTTCCGTGATTTATTGGATGAATTCATGGTCATTTATTTAGATGACATTTTGATTTATTCAGACTCCCTGCAGGAACATTGGCAGCATTGTGCGGTTGGTGTTGTAACGTTTGCATGATAACCACCTGTTTGCTAACATGAGAAGTGTCAGTTTGCACAAACCACAATTGACTTCTTGGGACATTGTATTTCACCTGCTGGGGTGGAAATGGACCTGGAAAAAATACAATCGTTGCAGGAGTGGGAACCTCCACAGCGGGTTAAGGATATTCAATGACTGTTAGGGTTTGCGAACTACTACCGCACATTTATTCCCCGCTTTGCTGCCTTGACTGCTTCCCTTTCTAATCTGCTCAAGAAGAGGGAGAAGTTCCATTGGGGTGCTGAGGAGCAGGCAGCTGTCGAGGCATTGAAAGTCACCTTTGCTTCTGAGCCTATCCTCAAACACCCTGATCCAAGCAGCCATTTGTGGTGGAAACAGATGCTTCCAATGTGGCTGTTGGTGCGGTGCTCCTCCAGGCCTATGCTCCCGCAGGCACCTTGTTCCTGTGCACTTATTATTCCCAGAAGTTGTTGGCTCCAGAGCACAACTATACAATTTGGGACAAGGAGCTTATTGGCAGTTAAGGTCGCTTTTGAGACATGGCGGCACCACCTGGAGGAGGCTCATTACCAAATCAAGGTTCGGATGGATCATCGCAATTTAGAACACCTATGTACAGCTCGGACATTGAACCAGCACCAGGTGAGATGGTCCTTATTCTTTGCTTGATTTGATTTCTGGGTGACCTATGTTCCGAGTGGAGGGAATCAATGCATCGACACCCTATCTCGGAAGCCTGAGTATACCCAAAGGGAGGATAAAATCTTGCCCTGGACAGTGATTCTGTTGGAGTGGTTTGCAGCCACTGAGGAACCTGTGGACCTTCAAGTGAGGATTCAGGAGGTGCAGTGGCAGGACCCATTTGTGGCAGCTCAACGTCGAGAATTGGATGAGAATGGGAGACAAGAGACTCCTTGGGCATATATTGGGGACCTTTTGTGGTTCTGTGGTTGCATTTATGTGCCTGGAGATCCTCTTTGTGGCCTTATCCTATGTCAATGTCATGATAGTCCAGTGGCAGGGCACTTTGGAGTGTTCAAAACACTGCACCTCATCTCTAGGACATTTTGGTGGCCGAGACTTAAACATGATGTGTCGGTATATGTGGCATCCTGTGGGATCTGTCGCCAAGCCAAGTATGCTCTTGGTGCACCCCCTGGTTTCTTGCAGCCCTTGCCCACGCCAGAATGGCTGTGTGGGGTAGTTTCATTGGATTTCATCGTTGAGTTACCACCATCGAATGGTGCCACAACCATTTTGGTGGTGGTAGATATGTTGACTAAAATGGCCCACTTTATTCTGTGGTCAGGTCTTCCATCAGCTCAATTGTTTATCTTCCATGTTTTCCGGCTGCATGGGTTACTAGACCGCATGGTATCAGATCAGTGGGTACAATTTACGGCACACTTCTGGCAGACCCTACTTGTGAAACTGCAGGTTCAGGAGTGTCTGTCGTCTGCTCATCACCCCAAAACTGATAGGGGGACAGAGAGAGTGAATGCTGTTTGGAGCAGTACCTCCACTGTTTCAGCAATACTCAACAAGACAATTGGGTGGAAGTGCTGCCGGTGGCAGAATTCGCTTATAACAATGCTCAACATGCATCCACCCGTGTGTCCCCTTTCTTTGCTAACTATGGGTTTCATCCACGACTTTTCCCTTTAGCCCTGTCTGATTCCCCAGTTCCGGCAGTGGATACTTTTTTGCAGGAGTTAAAAGCCATGCACCACATGGTCTGCGATCAACTAGAGAGAGCCAAGGAAGACTATAAATGGTTTGCAGACCAACATTGTCAAAATGTTCCACCTTTAGCAGTCGGCGATCAGGTTTGGCTCTCTACTCGATATTTACCAATGACACGGCCATCGAAAAAGCTCAATCACTGTTACTTGTGATCTTTTCTGGTGGAGGTGGTGATCAATCCTGTGGCATATCGTCTCTCCCTGCCATGGACCATGCGTATCCATCCTGTTTTTCATTGTTCCCTATTAGTCCCTGCCTCGGCCGACAGTCCGCATTGACCGGCTCCATCACTGCCGGGCCCAGTAGCCCCTCTGGGAGAGGAGGAGTACTAAGTGGATAGCATCCGAGATTCATGCCAGTTGTGGGGCTGATTTCAGTATTTGGTGGCATGGAAAGGTTATGGACCAGAGGACTTCCCCTGGGTCGATGCTACTGATGTTCATGCTCCTCGTTTGGTCCGGGACTTTTATGCTTGGTTTCCTCAACATCCTCATCCACCTGCTCCCAGGGAAGGGGGCCCTGTGGGGGGGGGAAGTGTCATGCCCCTGGTGGAGACTGACTCTGAGGAAGAGGAAGAACAGCCAACAGGCTCCAGAGATGGTGGAGGAGGCTGGGGAAGGACAGAGGCCAGATGAGCAGTCAGAGGAGGATCCAGGCCCATCCCCTATCCATCCTAGATCACACAGGGAAGAGAGAATTAGGGAAAAGCAAGGTCTACTCAAGAGGAGATTACCATGATCTTCCTCGTGGCTTGCAGGTGGGAGCTATGTATATAAGTTTGCAACTGTGCAGTTAGAATTTACAGGAGTCAATTTAGTGTTCACCTTGAAAGAGGTTTATCTTTGCTGGCATTCTTCCCATGGACTTTTCTTGGTTATTTTCCTGGAGTTTATGATTAGTTATCTTGGCTTGCTTCAGAACTCTTATCAATGCGGTTTGTTTTGGTTTTCTGTTTGCCTCATTATTTACTTTTGTGACTTTAAAATGTGCCTAATAAAACAGTGAAGTTAAATTGAAGGCCTTACCGGACTTCAATATATGTTTTGGGTTTTGGGTTATTTTGAGAGACTATGGGTCATCAGTCTATCTATCTATCTATCTATCTATCTATCTATCTATCTATCTATCTATCTATCTATCATCTATCCCATATTCTTAACATATAGTGAATATTTTGGCACTTGGCTCAGATATTCAAATCCTTTCTAACATTGTTAAAATTGTTTAAAGTTGCTTTTTATGGTTAATGTCTCATCAACAATATACTATATAAGTATATTTTTATGTAACAACTGACAGCAGAAGTTAGAAAGAATAATAAGTAGAATTGATTTCATTTGGAGAAGTGAAAGAGAGAGAGAGAGACAGAAAGATGCAGCAGACAGAGACAGAAGCAGAGGTAGACAGGAAGAAGGACACCAAAAGACAGACGATGCATTAAATAGCAGTTTCTGTATTAGATGTTTGGTTATTACTGCTTCAAACTACTTCTTACAGTTTGTTCTTTAAAATATGTTTAATCGGGCAATCAGTGCTTGGTTAAATTTATAGGGTAAAGAATACTGGCTAATTAAAGTAGATGATCACTAGTTGGTAGCATCTGATCTATATTTCATTTTTAAAATACTCCTGCCTGCTATGTAAAGCTGGAAAAAAAGATACACATCAAATCAAGGTCTCATTCTCATTTCTTAGCCTAGTTCAGATGTCAAACATCTTCATTCTAAGTTGGTTTCTTGACACACACACACCCCAAAAAGGAGCAGTTTTCCTCTAAGAGTAGGATGATGTCCCAAAAGATATTATGCACACTCTTATAAGGAAATTGAAGGGAGGGTATTTAATGAAGAGGGTATTCATGGGTGAGTTTTAAAGTTCTGGGCAAGAAGACAGCATATATATATATATATATATATATATATATATATATATATATATATATATATATGGATCTTTGTTATATATTCTGAGGTTCTATCAGGTATTGATGAGTTCATGTGGATCAGCCTTTGTCTTCGGTTCTTTTTCAGTGAAGAACCGAAGACAGAGGCCTGATGATGTGAATGAGACTTCGAACGTGCACTGAATCGTCAAAGGCGAACCTCAGAAAACAAATATATATATTTTCTGGGTTTGGTTTTAGTGGATCTTTGTTATTCGGTTTTCCACGTAGATTGGCAGTATCTAGCAATGCCTAGATACTGCCAATCTTACGGAGAAAACCCGTAATAAAAGATAGAAGATAGATAGAAGATAGATAGATAGATAGATAGATAGATAGATATATATATATATATATATATATATATATATATATATATATATATATATATATGCTGCAACTTTTCCTAGACACTGTTTTGATCTTAAAAATTCCATAACTTCAATTTCCTGCCCTCACACCCCACCCTAAAAAAAAGTGCTGAAGCCATACTGCTGAAATCAAGATATTTATGCTGATCTTGGCCAACCTATGATGAACAAAGCAAGAAAGGGGATCATCAAGGAGAAGAGCCAAATAAAGTTGGGTGATGATGTAGGATGCAAGGACTCATGTTTTATCCACGAAACAAGTTGTCTTTTCCTGGGCTTCTCATCTGGGTTAAGTGGGATTCTTTTCCATTGTTCATTAAACTCCATCAAACCTATTTTAAGGATTATAATTACCGTTGCAACAATGAAAAGAAATAGCAGTTTTAGTTCTGGGGGCACTGAGGTTGGAGAAGCCTTGGTGGGGAAGGCTCAAAAATTCTGAGGTCAAATTGATAATAAGCAAACATGGATTTCAATCTTGAGTTGCTTCCTGTAAAAGTAGCAAATTTCCAATAAAGGAACTGAATCTGCATTTGTACACTAAGTTTTGCTGTGCTTCTTCTTTTACCCAAAGAGGTTGCATGAATTCGGGAAAGTGTACATTAGCTCAATTTAAGGAGTAGTATATAGTGTAATGTACTGTATAGTTCTACAATTAGCATGGGGCTCCCCAAGGCTGTGTGCTTTCTCCACTTCTCTTCTCCCTATATATCAATGACTGCATCTCAAAAAATCCATCTGTTAAAATACTGAAGTTTGCAGATGTTACAACAGTGATTGGTCTCATTCAAGACAATGATGAATCCACATACAGACAGGAGGTTGTACAGCTTGCCTCATGGTGTAACTGGAACAATCTGGAACTGAACCCATTCAAAACTGTAGAAATGATGATAGACTTTAGGAGAAATCCTCCCATACTACCACCTTTTACAATACCAGACAACACAGTAGAGACCTTCAAATTTCTAGGTTTTATCATATCACCAGACCTAAAATGGACACCTAACATCAAAAACATCATCAAAAAGCACACACACAAAAAAAAGCTCAGACTGCCCAAGGAGTGCTGATACAGTTCTACAGAGGAATTATTGAGTCTGTCATCTGCATCTCTACAACTGTCTGGTTTGGTTCTGCAACCCAACAGGAAAGACACAGACTTCAGAGGATAATTAGGACTGCAGAAAAAACAATTACTACCCACCTACCTTCCACTGAGGACCTATATATTGCACAAGTCAAAAAGAGGGCTGTGAAAATATTTACAGACCACCACATCCTGAACATAAACTGTTTCAACTCCTACCCTCAGAATGACCCTATAGAGACCAGAACAACTAGACACAAGAACAGTTTTTTCCCGAATGCCATCAGTCTGCTGAACAAATAATTCCCTCAACGCTGTTCAACTATTTGCAAAGTCTGTACTACTATTACTAGTAATCTTCTTTTCACTCCTGATCACCCATCCCCTCCCACTTGTGACTGTAACTTGTATCCTTAGAATTTATATTGACCATTTCCTAGTATGATTTGATTGCTTATTGTATCCTATGACTATCATTAAGTGTTGTACCTTATGATTCTTGACTTTTGACGAATGTATCTTTTCCTTTATGTAAACTGAGAGCATTTGCACCAAGACAAATTCCTTGTGTGTCAAATCATACTTGGCCAATAAAGAATTCTATTCTATACATTTGTATATATATCAAATTACATAGTAATTCCAGAGAGATTTCTGGAGAGACCCATGAGATTGTTTATGATTTCCAAACCTATAAACATTAAGCATCTTTCATCCCCTTTCATCCCCTATAGCTAAAACCTATTTTGTAAATTGAGCTAGTCCTTTTTGCTCATTATCTTCAGAATGAAGATCTGAGCTTTTTTAGTGTTAATTTGACTTCTTTCCAGGGATGGTCAGCAGAAGGTTCTTTAAAAGTAATTCTGCAATGCACTTTGCAAATGTTTTTTCAATTCCATCACAACAATATCTCCATTATATGATTTTTTTTCTTATTAAAGAGCAATTCCATTTTGTATTTGCTCAGAAGTGCTATTAGTTTCCTTATTTTTGTTGTTGCTTTACTATCCCTGCCAGATTTAAAATCCCATTTCGGGGTGGAGGGGGGAGATAAGGGAGAAATAAACCAGAATATTATTTTTCAGCCCACCAAGTGCACTTTTCCCCTTTCCCTCAAGGCACAATAACAGTGTACATAAGAAATCAGTGTTCATCCAAAATCCTGAAGAAGGACGAAGAACTGAAGAAGCTTCTTGGATAAGAAGTGAAATGTTTTCAAGGAAAAACAAAGAAAGTCCAGTTGCATTTTGACAAATTACTTTGGGACAACCATGACATGGATGACTGAAAATCTCCATTAACACTTAATTTCATTGGCACCTTTCCTCCTAGGACACTGCAAAACTTGCCATCAATCCATTACAGTCCACCATCTTCCCTCAGCAGCACCAAGAATTAACTTGAACTTTGTGCTTTTAAGCCATGTTTCAAAATCTCCTCCGGGAGCCTCTGCTGTCCAGAACAATTTCAGATTATTGATGCCTGCGTATCTTTTAGAGCTTTAGGCACTCAATTATTTGACTTTCATATGCAGCTCATTCGATACTCGAGTGTATAATTATGAATCGTCCCCAACCTGGCATTTTCCATCTGGATCTATCTTTCACATTCTTATATTATTGTTGCTTTGAAGGTATTTGTCTATAGAGATTCTCAGTCATCCAGGTCATGGTTGTCCCAAAAGTGTTTTTTTCTGGAGGCCACTGGACTTTCTTGTTTTTTCTTTCACTTCTCATCCAAGAAGCTTCTTCAGTTTTGATAGGATAGTGGGGAATAGTGGGGAATGAAAGGATTTATCTTCTTGCAGACAGCTGGTTACTTGCATCCTTTTAGAGGGTCGTTGAGGCCACTTGGAGTGTCATCTGAGTTCTTGTAGTTTGCAATTTTCCCCTCTGGAAATCCATTCCTCCTCCCACACCATTCAAAGGGTGTTCATTCCAAATTGTATAGCTAAAAGTCTGTAGAGATTGTTAGTCCTCCAGATCATGGTTGTCCCAAAGGTGATTTTTTTTTCAAAAGGCAACTGAACTTACTTGTTTTTTCTTTTTTCTTTTCTTTTCTTTTTGAAGACCTTTCGCTTCTCATCCAAGAAGCTTCTTCTCTGACAGGATAGTGGGGAATAGAAGGATTGATACTCCTTACAGATAGCTGGTCACCTGCATCCTTTTAGCAGGTTGTTGAAGCATTTGGAGGTTGATCTATATCTATATCTATATCTATATCTATATCTATATCTATATCTATATCTATATCTATATCTATATCTATATCTATATCTATATCTATATCTATATCTATATCTATATATGTAGGTCAAGGTGTGTTCGGGTCTTTTCCTGTGTAAGATTAAGACTATCTTCGGCAAGGTCCCACTTGCCATCCTCAGGCTGGTGCTTTCGGCTTCGTGCCAGTGCAAGCAGTGTGTGATCGGAGCTGCCGGCTCTCTATAAATACTGGGGGGGGAGGGGCTGGTGTGCTGGGCTGGTTGGCTGTGCTGCTGCCTCTTGATTGGTTGATGGAGTTGATGTTGGTATAATGGGCTGCGTGATGGCCTTGTGAGTTTTGTTGTGGAGATATCCTGGATCTTGTGCTGTAATCTCCTGGGTCGTTTGTTTTGTAGTGATCTTTTTTCCATTAGCCTCTAGTGTTTTAACGGCTTGGGTAATGGGTTGTGTGATGGGCTTGTGAGTTCTTTTGTTCTGGTGTCCTGGGTCCTGCATTATAATCTCCTGGGTCATTTGTGTTTTGATCTCTTTTCCATTAGCCTCCTGTGTTGTAATGGCTTGGGTAATGAGTTGTGTGATGACCTTGTGAGATTTATTGCTGTGGTATCCTTGGTCTTGTGCTGTGATATCCTGGGTCATTTGCTGTGTTGCAACTTCTTGTTCTTGTGGTGTAATTTCCTGAGTTTTCGGATGTGATATCCTGAGCAGGTGACTGTGATGTAGCATTCTGGGTTTTAGTCTGGCTTCGAGTTTGGGGTCTGGGTCTGTGTTCTTGGCATGTGTCAGCTTGTTCGGTTTTGGGGTCGGGGTGTGTGACAGCTGGCAAAACAGCCATGGTCTGTTTTCTGGATGGTGGTTGTCCTTCGTTTATAGGATGGGCTTGGGCCTGGATCTGATGAGGGGGATTGGCGGTGGTGTCCTGTGTTATTTCGGGTCTGGTGTTGGTTTTCATGGCTGGGACTCGTTTGTTGGTGAGGGCTAGCTTCCAGATGTCTGGTAGGCGGGAGGTATCATCCCGTCTATTCATGTTATGGGGGTGTTTCTCTATCTCGATGGCTTCCCTAATTATTCTCTTGCTGGCATGTTCAGTGTTGGATATTAATTTGGTTCCTTCGAAATTAATTTCATGTCCTGTGGCTTTAAGGTGCTGGAAGAGGGATGAAGCATTTTCTTCTCTTCTGACTGCATTTTTGTGTTCTGCTATGCGTGCATTTATTCTCCTTTTGGTTTGTCCAATGTATATGGCTGGGCAATTGTTGTATGGTATTTCTTGAACTCCTTGGTTTTCTTGCTGGATCTTGTCTTTGGGGTTTCTTAGGATGTTGGCTACTTTTTGGTCAGTGCCAAAGGTTGTCCTGATATTGTGTTTGTGGAGAATTTTGCTGATTTTGTCTGTGGTGCCTTTGATGTAGGGGAGGAGTGCGATACCGTTGTCTTGTTCTGTGTCTTGGTTTTTTGGGGGTATCTCTTTTCGGATTAGGTTGGTGATTGTGTTTCTTTGGAATCCGTTGGAAATTAATATATATATAATTTGAACTTATTATTGTTTGTTCTTATTATTCTGGTATTGGTGGCACCTGTCATTCTGATAAAAAAAGGTATATTGACAACCTTTCTTCTCTTAGCACACTAAACCTCATAATATTCATTGCTTTCAGAGATCACTGAAAAAAAAAGTTCCTCATTTCCAGGAATGATTTCAAAAAAGGATGCCCTCATCTCCTAACAGCTGGGCCCCCACCTCCCAGCTGTGGGTGTGTCTTTCATGCCCCACCTCTCCCAAACATACATAAAGTAATTCCGTAATATTTTCTCCTCAGAGATGAGAGAGTGGTCAAACTTCTTCTGAAGTCAGCATTGAGTTTAGGAAGAAAAACCTTGACATCTAGAAGAAAACCTTACAATAATCTAGAAGGAGACCTTTTTCTAGTAGTCTTCTTCAAAGAGAAGGTAAGACTTTCATAGAAAATTTTCTTATTAGTTGCTTTTTACATCTTCTGTCTGTAATCCTTCATCATATACAATCTCTCCTCCAAAGGATTTGATGGGGCTTCCTTGACTTCCTTCTGACCAAAATGTGTCAAAATAACCCTAAATTCTTTTGTTCATATTAATTTATCTATCTTTCTATTACCATTGCAATGATTCCCACTGTTGAAATCTAAATACTATCTATTCATCCTGGTAATAATGGTATGCTTCCATTGAATAAAGATGCTTAATGGAATAAATAATTAGATAAACCCATTACAAGACTGCTTCCTTATTTCCTAATATGCACAAGAGAAATTTGTTTTGCTTTTTTATTTCATGATGTTTCTTCTTTTGTTTTTTCCACCTAATGGGGGAAAAAACCCATTTCATATTCAGACTGTGGTTGTTTTAAACTCATGAAATCATCATTAACCATTTGAAGATTTTACAAGCTTTGAATGAGTTCCTGTTAATATATACATGTTATACATTTGTCTTTATAAACATATTAATGCATATTTTTTCTTTTTTATATACTGTTTTTTTTTATTTTTTAAGACAAACATATACAGACAAAAACATAAAAACATAAAACCATCTTTCAGTTATATACATACAGTGTGTCAGTTGATTACAAATCTTTTGTGCTATCCTTTCATAGTCCTTACTCACAAGTTGTAAAGGTTCTCAAACTGTCAATCTAACATATGCTTAATGGAATTTTTAAATAATATTGCTTTTTTATCTTCTCCCAGTTTAAAAACAATGCCTCTTGAATATAATGTCTTCTAAAATACCCCTGTGTTTTAGTTCCCTTTTACCAGAGGAAAGCAATGCATACTTTTTCTTGATGTAGATATTCTTCCAGGCAGTACTCCAAATAGATTTTTTTTTAGCTTTAATACCTAAATGCCAACTCCAAGCTTTTCCTCCTTCTTAACTTCTGAATTTTTGTCCTTGTTCCTAATTTCTGCTTTTAAAAAAAAAAAGACTGACAGCATTGTAAACACCCTTATTTTTTCATACTCTTCTATCACCAAGAAACCTGGCTATCTCACTAAAGAGAAACCCTGATGGCTTAATTACTCTACCAAGCAGGTCCTCAATGTAAATATTGTGCAAACCATAAACCAATGATTTGAATCCGAACTTTTGGGCACAGATATCACTCTAAATCAAAATATAAGCTTCGACTGAATGATTAGATTAGATAACCATTTGTCTGAAGTGGTGTAGGGTTTCCTGTCTAAGCAGGGAGTTGGACTAGAAGACCTCCACCAAGGTCCCTTCCAACTCTGTTATTCTAAATCATTAATGGAAGAGAAACGTTACCACATTTTGCCTGGAGAACCGAGTGGTGATGATGATGGATTTTGCTTAGTTAGTTAATCTGCAATACTCAAGTGAAAATGAATACATTTAATCCAGAATGAACACAATAACTCATGCGTATAACAATAAGCAGAAAATATGACCATCTTGAATTCTGTATTGTGTGTGAAATGGACATTTCAAAAAAGGGAAGGGTATTCTTCTATAACACAGTTGTGAAATAATGCCAGTCTTGTGGGCAGAAGTGCAACAGTTGATTGAGAAATGTTCAGTGATTTGATATTGCTAAAAGCCGGACATGTGTTAAGGACCTGTGTTAGGAGGGAAACGTTCTCTCTGAGAACATTTTATATTCTGATTTATTAAATGTAAGAAATAGGAGGCTTGACTTTGCAAAGTGGGTATTATGAAGTTTAACATTTCTAATTTGGAGTTGAATGAATTTTCAGCATCTGCAGTGGTGACAATGCTAGTGTTCACTATGGAAACTATTTTGGTGTTTATCAAAAACCCATTGAAAAGAAAAAAATATATTCCCTCAGAATTTGGTTGTTGCAAGGTTACACTACAGGATAACCTAATTTGGATGCAAAAGATATCATTTTCAAGATGCACTACCCATGCCAGTAGGGAAATGCAGAGGAAAATGCAAATAGTTTGCCAAAATGTCATCCTTACTTTTTGGTTTTTCTTACTGTGAAGTTGTCAATATTCTAAAGCGTTGAGAGCATCTTTCCTCAGTATAGAACTTATACATATAGAAACTCAGGAACTCTACAAAAAGAAAAAAAGAAAGTTCTCAGTTAAAGAGTTTAAAGGGTTAGCCAAGTTGAGCAACTAGAATCAGATGTAAAGAGATGTGAAGGTGACTTCATAATTTTCTTTTTAAAAAAAAAAAATTGTTTGGGTTTTCACAAAACATAATACAAATAAAACATCTTTTTTTTCAGAATAGCATGATCCTGGGTTATCACTTCTCCATACAGACACAAACTTAATTTCATATTTGTCTTTGTGTTCTATTCCATATCTTATTACTATTTTAACATTTTCTCCATAATTTTTCCCTTCCCTTAGTTTTCTCAACTTTGTTTTTAATTATCTCATACCTATCTAAATTCAATTATGTATCTTTTTTAAGTTTCAATGTCTTTCAATCATATTTATACTTTTGTCTGTCCTATTTCAATTTTATATTTTCTTTTCTCATTAAACAAGTTTTCCCCTGTAGTTACTAATTGTAGTATGACACCTTTGTATCTTTTAATTTCTCCATTCAACTCTTATTTAAACTTCAATTTATGCCTTTATAATTTATAACATTCAGTATAACTCATAACTTCCAATTGAATTCTGCTTGGTACATTCTTAAAATACACACTATGTGCTTAAAGAGCACATAGTGCTCTACAACTATACTGTAGTTGTGCTTTTAAAGTTGTAGCAATGTTTCGGCAGAATCTCATCTGCCATCATCAAGCTTCTGTATTGTGTTCATCTGTGAGTCAGACTTTTACAAGTAACACTCACATATGAACACAATACAGAAGCCTGATGATGGCAGATGAGATTCTGCCGAAACATTGCTACAACTTTAAAAGCACAACTACAATGACATGAGAAAATACCCAAACGGAGCTGAATACCATACATGTAAGTACCCGTGAAAACTTAAGAAAACATAAAAAACAATAGTAAATAAAACACTTATTCTATTCCAATTCAGCTCTATCATTGATGTTACAATCTTTAACATCTTTAACATTTCTTTTCAATTGAATATCATACTTCCTTTGGAACACTTACAATATTTCCATAATTTTCCCCCGAATTTCTTTCATATTTCTCTTAAGTGTTTATAAATCATTAATAATAATTAAAATGTTCCCATCCTTTCAATTTCATTCTCTCTTTCTTATTTATTAACAAACATTACATTACATTACAATAAGTATTTTATCTATCATTTTAATCACACTTGTTTCATATTTTCTAAGTTTATTTCTATTTCTAATATAACAATACTATCTTATGTACCCTTGCAGAATTTCTCTTTCAATTAAATTTCACCCATTATCTCTATGTCTTCTAAATAGGCTTATACCTTTAATCTTTGTATGTTTTCCCTGTTTTTCTATATCTTGTTTCTGTCCTTTATAACCTCTTTTTCTTTCCTTCTTCCCCCTCTTTTTCTCCCTCCCCTTTTTGACTCTTTGTCCCTCTAATTCTAATTCTCTCTTCTGTAATCCAATCTTCTGTTTCTTCCTAGCATTGTAATTACTTTTCAAACTATTCTCTTTTTTGGTTGTTTTTTCAAATCTTATACTTTTCACTCTCTTTCCCCCCTTTCCCTTTTTTTCCCACTTAAAATTACTTGGTCATTAAAGATGGCTTCTTCTTTATCCCGCCCTTCTTGTTCTACAAGCATTTCTTGTTGTTTCTCATAGTTCCAGATCTCCATTTCTAAAAATTGAAATATGAAGCCAAAAAAGCCTCTTCCTTCTTGTGCATCTTCTTTCTGTTTTTTAAGTTCCATTTTCAGTTCTTCCAAGAGTGATGCCATTTTAAACACTTTTAAACAACCACCCGATTGATTTTAGTCATTTAAATCCAATAAACAAAAATCCAAAAATCATCAAGTAATCCAAATAATCCAAAGTTGTTTCTTCTTGCTTCTTTTTTCCACTTTCTCTTCCTGAGGTTCTATTATCTTGTTACAAAGTTTCAGTTAGAATGTATCTTTTAGGAATCTTGTTGAAGTTTCGCTGTAAATTCCTTTTACTTCCCGCCCTTTTATTCTTTCTTTTTCTCTCCTTTCCTTCTTTTAAAGGTTTTTGAATATTCAAAAGTCTTTGCTATCCCTTTGACATTTTATTTTCAATTTGAATGCCTGTTGATGTCAAAGTGGATTTTTGTCAGTTACTTACTTAAATCACTTAGCTGTCAATATGAGGAGGAAAGAAAAAAAAAGCTGAATCCTTTCCCTTCCCTCTCTCCTTCACCACTTCAAAATCTTCTTTGGGAACAATGTTATTCTTAATAGTTCAAATTCCAAGGTACCTTATGTTATTGATTTTTCAGTTCAACCGAGTCAACCAAAACTTTCTCTTCTTATCTTCCTCCTGCACATTCTTTTCCAGTCGAGTTCTTCTTTGAGGTGGCAATTTCTGACCACCACTGCAACCACCTTTGGGAAAGGGAGTAATGGCCAGCTGGGGAGGAGAGATGTGGCTCTCATCCACCCTGCTGGTAGTCTCCCCACTCTTCACCACCTCTACGGGTGGCTTAGCCCTGAATCCAGCCGGCTCTGGGCATTCCGTCTGTGAGCATGGATCGAAACCATGCATGATCACGGATTTTGGTCCATCGCCAAAGAAGCTCAAACCGGAATGTTTTATATCAATCTTTCAAAAAACGACTAAGCAAAAAGTAAGATTTTGGCAGCCAGGTGTACAAGCTGGTGCCTTGCAATTATTGAGCCTTTAAAAGAATTTTGTAATGCAATGCAAACTTGTAATGTAAGACAGACACATTTCAATGAAGAATGTGGCATTGTGGGGAGGTTGTTAGTTCTGCTCAGTTGCTAGACAAACCAGAAGTGTTATCTTATATTTTTCTCCCAAAGTGGTCCAGGATCCATTAGACTGGAACTCAGGAGTAATTTCCAATCAGTGAGAACAATCAATCAGTGGAACAGCTTGCCCTCCAGAAGTTGTGGGTGTTCCAACACTAGAGAGTTTTAAGAAGAGATTGGACAACCATTTGGCAGGGGGTTGGACAACAAGACCACTTTCCAACTCTATTATTTTGACTTTAAGATCGCTGGTTTCTACACCAAATGGCAATGCTATTTTTGCAAGACTGCAAAGATATGTGAAAAAAGATCCAGGACCAAAGAAAGCTGTCAGCATTCCAATGAAACTCCCCGTTTCATTCAGCACTCGGAAACAAAGTTCAGTAAGAATTTACTGAAAATTTTAGTAAGAATTTATTAGAGAAGTCATACTGGCACATCTGGGAAAACATGAATCTGAGAGTTCTGGGTTTTCCCTTCATAATTGAAAACCCAAACCCTATCCCATGCACCCACCACTCCATTATATGGTCCAATCACTCATCATCCCAACTGGAGACATTCCTCTAATCACTCCTTTCCAGGTGCAGGACAACATGTCCTTGACTTTATGAGAAGAATGTTGTTATGCCTAAACTTTCACCACTCTATGAAATCCCCCCCTCCCAAATTCCCAGGCACTAAGATGTGGCAGTGTGGAAGCTTCTAAGTAAAACATGGCTTCCAAAGCTGAGAAAAACTACTACAGATATTAAGGAAGGCCAGAAATATCAACTTGGATCAGACAGGTTTGGTGCAAAAAATATCTAATTTCATCTTTAATGTTCTTGCTTTGTTATTGTGGTTTGTGATAGTGCATTTCATTGTAAAAAGAAGAGTGAAAAATACTGAGCATTACTACTTTCTTTCTTTCATCACAACTCCCTTTCACAGGACATGGTTAATGGCCATTTTATTAGCTGCCTGCTGCCATGCCTATCTCTGTTGCCCAGTTTCCTCCATTTCTTGCTCAACTAGCATCTCTGAAAGCTCTTTCCTGCGCATAAACTCAGACCAGCAAAGCACAAAGAATAAGGAAGATGCCATGAAGGAAGGTGGGTGAAGAGAAAAACAACAACGATCAGAACAGTTCTCCTTCTTTGTCTATCCCATTTTGAACTGATTCTGATAGTTTGAACATTTTATTTTGCAGTGTTAATGATGGTCAGCAAGTACACAGGGAAAGTGAAGGGTCCAATTTTGAGATGACATTTCTTAAATTGGCCCTGACAGTGAGCTATCTATACATGGTCCAATACATAAAAGCTGCAATTCCAGATATCCTTTTATTTCTCTAGATTTTCTTGCATTTCTTAAGCAGTTCACTTCTTTTTAGCATCCTAATTTAAAAAAACAGATCAATGAATGCCATTGCCACTCCTCTTTGTGTATAGATGAAATAAATGTTGATAAAACCAAGATCTTAGAGTAATAAAGTACCTCATTGCCACGATAAAATGTTCTCCACTCTTTGCTAAGCTACAAAAATGTAACTGCAACAGTGTGTCCTGGTCTCCTTGAAAATTGCTGCAAATCTCTCTACTTTGCAGAAAATGCACAGGAAACAAAGTCAAATCATCTGCTCAAAAATTAAGTGGAGATTGTCAAAAGATATCTATCTTATTTACCAATAGCTTTGCAATTATTGCATAATTCTACAAAAAGAAAGTACACATTAGAAGTTATATATATATATATATATATATATATATATATATATATATATATATATATATATATATATGTAGAGAGAGAGAGAGAGAGAGAGATAGAGAGAGAGAGAGAGATCAAAAGAACTGTCCCATTACGTGCAGCATCATTTACTTCTAACTAAACCTCCAATAGAATTGGAAAATGGGAAACTCTTACCGTTAGATTTACTCTGCATTCCCTATTAAGGATTTGTTTGCTAAGCAACTTTTAGAAGTCAAACTCATTTATTAACAATTTTGCTTAATTTTTGCTATGGTGACACGATTGTAAAAAGAGATGTCCACCATACCAGCATTCAATTCAGAGTCTCATTCACGACTGAGATCTTCATGATATGGATACAACCTTTATCAAGTGCCCAGTTTTTATATTGTTCCACCATATTTACTCGGGAAATAAAACTTGAATCAATTTGATTAGTAAACCATTCCTCTTATTTAAGAAGCCCAACTAGCTTTGGATCATCTTGGAAAGCTATGCAACATCATACGTGGAGGGAGATTATAGGGAAATTAATGACAAAGGGCAGAAGGGCAGCGGTTATGTTGTTGCTAAGAAAACAAGTCAATATGACCATGAAATCATCAAGGCATGAATTTTGACCTACAGAGGACTTAACCTCACACATAAGAGCATATTTGGTTAGTGGGTTTTTTTTTTGTTTCTAAACAAATCAGTTAAATTTCCCCATTCTTAACTAATCTGGAGATGATAATATTATTCTTCCTATTGTGTAATTCTCCAAATGTTGACTCATTTCAGAGATTGCATCCAGCAAAGCTTAATTTGGGGGAAGTTGCATATTTGATGGGAAGTAGAGGGCAACTAATGATTGTTCGGGAAAATTGCTTATAAAAATAAAGTTGGATATTTCTGTGCTTAAATAGCCATAGATATATATAAGCCACACAAACACAGAGATAGTTTGAATAGATTTATGCCTGAATACCAGTGAAACTCATACAACTCTCCCACAGCTTCTGGCTCAAGATTCATTTAGCTCAAGGTTTATTTCCTTTTAAAGATTCATTTGTTTACTTGGTTTGCATTCATTTCCCCGTCATTTGCATTTATTTAAATGGCAGCAGACATTTGCCAGTGACAAAGCAGGCAACTGTTTCTCTGTGTGTATGAACTTACATTTGTATGCTTGCTTTGTCTATTGTATTTGTTTGTTTGTTTTAAAATCTGGGATTTGAGTTTCTGTAACTAGTGTATTACAGTGTGTGTGTTCATATTTCTTCGATGGTTCAGTTCCCACACAGTGATACAAAATGCAGGTAAAACTCAAAAATTAGAATATCGTGCAAAAGTTCATTTATTTCAGTAATGCAACTTAAAACATAAAACTAATATATGAGATAGACTCATTAAATGCAAAGCAAGATAGTTCAAGCCATGATTTGTCATAATTGTGATGATTATGGCTTACAGCTCATGAAAACCCCAAATCCACAATCTCAGAAAATTAGAATAATACATGCAATCAATAAAACAAGGATTGTACATAGAACAATATCGGACCTCTGAAAAATATAAGCATGCATATGTACTCAGTACTTGGTTTGGGCCCCTTTTGCAGCAATTACTGCCTCAATGCAGTGTGGCATGGAAGCTATCAGCCTGTGGCACTGCTGAGGTGTTATGGAAGATCAGGATGCTTCAATAGCGGCCTTCAACTCTTCTGTGTTGTTTGGTCTCATGTCTCTCATCTTTCTCTTGGCAATGCCCCATAGATTCTCTATGGGGTTCAGGTCAGGCGAGTTTGCTGGCCAATCAAGCACAGTAATCCCACAGTCATTGAACCAGGTTTTGGTGCTGGAAAATGAAGTCAGCATCCCCATACAGCTCATCTGCAGAAGGAAGCATGAAGTGCTCCAAAATCTCCTGGTAAATGGCTGCATTGATCCTGGACTTAATGAAGCATAGTGGACCAACACTAGCAGATGACATGGCTCCCCAAATCAACACAGACTGTGGAAACTTCACACTGGACTTCAAGCATCTTAAAGTGTGTGCCTCTCCATTCTTCCTCCAGACTCTGGGTCCTTGGTTTCCAAATGAGATGCAAAAGTTGCTCTCATCAGAAAAGAGGACTTTGGACCACTGAGCAACAGACCAGTTCTGTTGTTCTTTAGCCCAGGTAAGATGCTTCTGACGTTGTTTGTTGTTCAGGAGTGGCTTGACAAGAGGAATATGACATTTGAAGCCCATGTACAGGATCCGTCTGTGTGCGGTGGCTCTTGATGCACTGACTCCAACCTCAGTCCACTCCTTGTGAAAGTTCCCAACACTTCTGAATGTCCTTTTCCTGACAATCCTCTCCAGGCTGTGGTCATCCCTGCTGCTTGTGCACCTTTTTCTTCCACACCTTTCCCTTCCACATAACTTTCTATTTTGGGAACTTTCCTTGAAGCAATGAAGCGGTGTGGATGAGCGGCAGCTCTGTGAAGTCCTGCCGATTTCTTCAAGCCCTGAGGATCTTAGGAGCCGAAAGTCACTCTGGACGGGTGATAAAGGCAGAGGAGATATTTCAGTGGTCGCAAGATGAGTAGAGTCTCCTCCACCGACCCAAAGAAAACCCCTCCATCCGAACTAAAAAGAGAACTGCCAGCATGGCTGAATCGAAGCCGAGAAGGCAGCTGAGATGGAAATGAAAAAGAAAGGAAAGGTCTTGTAACAGCATGCTTAGTCTTGGTAAGAATCACTCAAATTTCTGCAGTGGAATTTTCCTTGGAAAGTGGAACTCAAAGGAGGAAATTAGCTGCAATTAAAGATCGGGAGTGACTGTCAGATTTAGTAAAGAAAGAAAAGATATTGCAGCTAGAAGTAACTTTAAAAGTAAAGGACATATTGGATTGATTAACCCAAATTTCTGGACTATATTTTTACTACTACTCAACTTGAAGAACTTTGGGAAACTATTGGAAAACAATCTTATTCAAAGACTTATTGATTTTAGTTAAAGTGTTCTAATTCAGTGAGTTTTGCTCTCTCTCAATAACCTAGCGTGCTTTTGAACATCTTGTTACAGCCTATTGTTTACAGCGCAATAGCAGCAGCCTTTGAAGCAATAAATCCCTCCCACCCTGTAAATAATAGCTGCTAGTAAAACAATTAACCCTTTCCTTGCAGATTCTCAATGCTACCTCATTACTTTTATCAAACACTGATTAGTTCATTACAACTTTTCTACCTCATTACCTATATCAATGATTAGATAATCAATTCCTATAAAATATTAATAGTTTAATTGATTTATTGTTTTAATTGATTAGTGTGATTAGAGTATTTAGTGCAAATGGTGTGATTACTGATTAATTTAAAAGATCAAGATTCATGTAATTTTAATTGATTAGTAAAATTATTGATTTAGTGAATTTAATTTAACAGTGTGATTAATGATTAGTGTAATTAATTGATTAGCAATTAGTGTAATTAATTGATTAGGCTGATTGTTGCTTAACAAAATTATTTGACTAGAGAGACTATTGCAATTGATTGATTGGTGTGATATTGGCTATATTGATTACCCAAAATTGTTTCATGAAGTAATTTAATCAACGTACCATCTTAACAAACCTACCATGCCAAGAAAAAAAATCCAATGCCAAACCACAACCTAAAGAGAAAGTAATCCCCACCAATGAACCACAAGACTCCTGCACATGCCTTAAATGCTATAAAACTCTAAAGGATAATGAAAATTCCACCAAATGTTCTCTATGTAGCAAATACACTCATCATGACTGCTTGGGATTACCCAAGCAAATGATACAATACCTAGAATCATCCAATGAGTTTCCATATCTCTGCAAATCATGCAGACCCAAACTGGATCTGTTTGAAAGAGTTGATACCATAGAAACATGAATAACATCCCTTGACACCATAGTAGCATCCCTGAATGCTTTAAGAGAAAGATTATCTAACCTTGAAAAAAAAGACACAATGCAAAAACCTGAACATCCAATAGCTACAAACCACATCTCTACCCAACAGCCACAAACCAGTCCACAACCCAATCCACACAAGAAACATAAATCAGACAAATAATGATATCCCAATCCTCATCAGAGAAGCTGTTGAGCGTGAACGGAAATGTCCAAACGCCATCTTATTTGTTCTAGAGGACATCAATGACAATGATGACATCACAACTGTCCGAAACATCATCAGTAATTATCAAGCATCAACCATCTCTCCTGATGAAATACTTGACATTTCCCGCATCGGGGTTTCCCACATCAGCCCAGAGTTCAAAAACAGAGATGGCTCTGTGGCCCCACGCTTCTGCAGGGTCATTTGCAAAAATGAATCAAGCAAACGTAAATTCATTTATACTATAAATTCACTTGCCAAAAGCAACATCAACCATAAGAACCTCCGTTGTCACCCTGACCTAACCATACAGCAACGTGCCCGCTCCCGTGTACTCCGCACAGAACTCAAAAACCATCTAGCCAATGGAGAGAAGGACCTATACATTGACTACCATGCTGACTGTATGAAAAGTAAGTCACACAACCCACAACTCAGCTTTAACCTTCAACCACAACTCTACCTCAACCAATCCGCCATTACCCAAGACTAGGCACGCATGCCCGTAACTACCTCAATTCCAACTACAGCTGGCCTTAAATGCAAGCTACTCAATGCAAGAAGCCTTGTGAAAAAAATACCTGAATTTCTCCTACTAAATATGGCTAAATTTTAAGTTTAACTTTTAAGTTGCATTACTGAAATAAATGAACTTTTGCACGATATTCTAATTTTTCGAGTTTCACCTGTATGGCTGTCAACAGTAATACTAATCATAGGCTACAAGGCATACTTTTAACTGAAAAGACAATATCTTCATTTATTGGTGAGTGAAAACACTTATGGACATTTTGTGTAAAAAGTTAAAAAAATGAACTTATGGTTTATAGTTTTGCTGATTAAATGGGATAAATTGTAGGGGAAAAAAGTAGTAGAATAACTTGAGAGAGAGGTCAATTTATAATTTTATTTATAACTGCAGTAAAGAAGATTAATAGCCACTTTATATTTTTCTTTCTTTTCTATCTTTCTGCTATTCTTTTTCTTTTAACAATTAGTTTTTTCCTTTCCTTTTTCTCTTTTTTTAAACTCTACTTTAATTTGCATTAGTCTTAATCTTGTGTTTAAAAATTTCAATAAATATATTTCACATACTTTCAGCTGCAATATTCTTATTGTTCACCCCAAATGCTAAGATCTTTTCAGTACAATGCTGGTAGATGACTTTCAACATTTTTTTTTCACATTTCACATGTGTGTAGGTAGGTGTGAATTTGTGCATTGAAGTCAATCTTCAGTCCCGGAGACTACCTGGGAAAGTCCCTGAAGTTTTCTTGCCAACACTTTTAGAAATGGTGTTTGCGTGTATATGTGTGTGCATTTATATGTGTATGAATATCACATATATGATATTATGCCTCTTGCTTATCTGTGGTCCACACACCATGTGCTGGGGCAATTTGCCAACATACTTTTTGAAGGCTATACCTGGCTTGGCCAAAAATGTTATCAACTAAAATCCAAAAATGAAAAAGCAACAGAAAATGCCAACAAGGACATATTTATAATACAAGATTTAAATGCACTGTAACAGAAAGAAGATACTCAGCAAATTGGCTTACTTCTTCCTCTATTATTCTTCCTATTAGATCCTCAACTCAACCACCAGAAGACATTTTACTGAAATTACTGTTTATAGACATCTTACTTATGTACTGCTGTTTTCATGTCTTTCTGTTAAGTGCCTCTGTAAGATTTTGTTTTTCACCTAACAAGGCAAAACAGTTTCATCAAACAGCTTTAATGATAGCTTTGGGATGAAGGTGAAAGCAAAATAAGCAATTGCTCATTGTTTGAGAAGCCACCACTTAGTTTTTGTTGTTCATTTTTAAAAGTGTAATTAGTACATGGTAGGAAATGAAACATCTGGAAAGAGAATCTAATAAAAGTGAATGTTGGCCGGTTCCCAATTTTATTCCATCGGACCATTTTTATCTTGTGCTTTTCCCCTTTCTTTTATCCCTCCCTCCCTTCTTCTTTCATTCCTTTCCTCCATCTTCCCTCCCTTCCATTTATTAATCCATTATTTCTTACTATTTACCACTCTTAGATTTGAAGTCACAATCCTTCATATTCCATGAATACACCAGATGAGATCATAGATATTTAACCACCAATGTCCAACATTGGTTTGATGAATCAAGGCTTTCACTTAACACATTTAATTCAGACAAACAAGGCCAAATTATCACCCTTTGTTCAAACCAGAAAAACTAATGATGAGGACAGGACTGGTCAGTTTGGCAGTTTTGGCTAGTTTGCCACAAGTATAACCAAAACCCAATGTGAACAACAACAACAACAACATTAATAATAATAATTTATTATCATTGTATGAATATACACAGTATACATATACAATGAAATTCACATAACACCTAGAGACCACACCCAACACATACACATACATGACAATCCTCAAACATACCCCACCCACCAAGGTTCCCCATCCCCTAAAAACACACAAGCATCCACACAACAGACCAAGTAATACTGTCCAACAGCTCACTAATGGTTGTCTTTAAGTTCATTGCAATTATAGCTGTGGGATAAAAACTGTTCAGAAAACGTAATGGTCCGAGTTTTAATTGTTCTGTATATTCAGCCAGAAGGCAACAATTCACAAAGTTTGTACGCAGGATGAAAAGAGTCTCTGAGAATGCTGTGCAACTTCCTTAAACAGCGAGATGTGAAGATGTCGTCCAGGGCTGGTAGCTGGAGCCCGATGATATTCCAGGCAGTTTTAATGATTCTCTGTAGAGCCTTTTTGTCCACTACAGAGCTGGTCCCATACCATGCAAGAATGCTTTATGTCAAGACACTCTCAATGGTGCTGCTGATTATCCAATTATTAATACAGAGATTACCTTGCAAACAAACATGTTGTTACTCACATCACAGCAACTAGACTTATATGCAATATTCTCACGTATTCTAACATGCAATCAATATGCATTTTTAGGAATTACGATAAAGCCTAATGCCAACTGTTTCTTTTATGTCCCAACAGGAGTATCTGCAGCCACAGAAGGAAAAGAGAAGACTGGAGCATAATGGATATGACATCCCCCACTCCTTTCATTGTCTCAACACAAATCAATGCAACATCTGCTGGCAAAAACAGAACCTGCTATGATTCCGGCATAAACGAAGAAGTGCTTGTTTATGCAATCTTCACTATACTTTTTTGTGTATTGGGAATGTTGGGCAATGGCCTTGTGATCTGGTTGCTGGGCTCCTCCGTTAAGAGGAACACTTTTGCCATTTATATTATCAACCTCTCTGTGGCAGACTTTGGTTTTCTCACCTTTGAGCTGATTATCGAAATCCACTGGCTTTTTACACATTTGTATTGTGACTTTCCCTACGAACTCTTCCAAACAGGCCTGCTGTTAATGTACAGTACAGGGCAATTTTTCCTGACAGTCATCAGCATCGACAGGTGTATTTCGGTCCTTTTCCCAATTTGGTATCGATGCCACCGGCCGGTGTATATGTTCACTGTTGTGTGTGTTGTCATCTGGGCCGTTTCCTTCATCCTCTCTTCAATTCATTTCACAATTATAGCAGTGGATGGATTTGGAAACAGTTATACTCTGATGTATCAATTCATCATTAATGCTGTGCTTTGTCTCCCACTGATGACCATCTCCAGTGTCACCTTGTTTATCAAAATCTGCTTCATATCCAAAAGCCAAAGGCGGAGGCAGCTTTTGACAGCAATTTTGCTCACACTTTTCTTCTTTTTAGTCCTGGCTTTTCCACTAAATGCCTTTTATTTTATCCTGTATGTTTTCAAATATATACACCCCAACCTTGTACATTATGGCTACTTGTGTACCTGCATCAACAGCGGCATTAACCCTCTGATTTATTATCTGGTGGGGAGACAGAGGGGTAAAACCAGGAAAGGCATCAAAGACTTGCTTCAGAAAGTTTTCAAGGAGGAAGAACTCTCTACTGATGAACTGGAGACATCGGAAGGTTCCAAGATCTGAATGCTTTACTTTCACTCTTGTCAACCAAAAGATGCATTTGTTTCTTTCCAAGCAAGCCCATGTATATATTTTTATTTAAAAGAAACTAGACTTTATGCTGATTAATTTCTGCATGTATCCAGAATTGGTGCAGATTGTTATCTTTGTGGAAAGCATAACATTTCTCAAGTTGGGCTAATCTATTTACCAAGTATTATCTGAAGACTAATGAACTTCCTCTAATTCATCCTTCCCCAACTTGGATGGCTTCCAATTCTGTGTGCTTGAACTTCAATGTCTAGCTAGTAGGATCGTTGCTGAGAATTTTCAAAGTTGACATGCACATCTTTGGAAGCCACTCATCAGAGAATTGCTAAGCCATGGATTGACAAATGTAAGCTTCAAAATGTCCCAGGTTCTATCACGTACATGACCAATGGTGAAGGATAATGGAACTGTAGCTCTACACTACCTGGAGAATCCTAACTCTGTATCTCCATGAGACCAGGATTCATCAACTCAATTGTATCAAAAGGTGGACAACTGTTACAACAAGAAAATCATATTTAAATAAAAAATATTTTTGGCTGATTCAAGAAGAAAAGAATCAGAGAACGACTGAAAGAATTTCAAGTGGTAATATCTATCTTCCAATGTATATTGTACTTAGAGCAATTACATTTCAACCATTTGTTATAGCTTTATGGTCTGGGCATACATAAATGAGAGGTTTAAAGGTTTCCTATTATAAGGACAGAAGCAACGGCAACTAAAATAATGCTGTATATTTATTATAGAATGTTAAAAAAAATACCATTATTTACTCAGTGTATTCCTCCTAAAGAGCTATCAACAAAGTATGGCCTTGCTCTGAATTTTTTTTTTTTTTTTTTTTGGCTTTCTTGTGAAAGTGAAAGTGACTATTTTACACAAAAAATTTCCATATGGTTCACTCGCTGTGGCTCCATGTAGAGAAAATGAATTTTGCTATGCTAGAATCATGTGGGGCTACCCATAAAGAGTTTTTAAAAATTCAAGTGGTGCAGGAAGGGTGGTAATAGCCGTTTGGCATTTTGATTTTATTGTATTTATTGTACCATATTGTCAATGGTTGCCTATTCAACTTTGAAATTGTAGGTATCAAATTCCTAAATAGTTCTGGGTTAACATATATAAAAAGGTTTCTGCTCTCGTATCAACAGAAGGCAATTTGCCTGTCTTGGGAAATAAAGGAAACATTCTAAGCTTTGTGGTTTCATGCTTAAAATTCATTTAAATTACACAGGCATCACAATTATAGAAATAAATAGATGTTTAAGCCTGGGCTTAGCAAAGTTACTTTAGCCTTAAGCAATTTTAATTGCACCAAAGAGCTTTTTTTCTCCTTCCAGTAAATGCTGATGATATTTTATCTTTGATATGGTTAAATAGAAGTTTATACCTTCAGAGCTGGAAATTTCACTACAATAAAGTAGATTTAGCTCATCTAGTCATGTTTCCTGTCTGATTTACCCAGAACAGAGGATGCAGGACAGCTGACAGTTGAACATACAATAACTAAATGCTTGATCCATGATGGCGAATCTATAGCGCATGTACCAGAGGTGGCACGCACAACCCTCTCTGTGGGCATGCAAGCCGTCACCCCAGCTCAGCTCTGCTGCGCATGTGAGCACACCTCCCACCGGCCAGCTGGTCTTTGGGTCTCTGCAGCACATGCGCGAGGGTGGGCTGTATGTGGGGGACATGCATGCATGCGTGGGGGCGAGACGCATGCATGGAGGACACGCATGCATGTGCAGGGGGCAGGGGGCATGTGCAGTGGACACATGCGGGTTGCATTTTGGGGGTTCGCGTGCATGCTTTGGGCACTCGGTGCCGAAAAGGTTAGCCATCACTATGCTAGATGAATTGAAGATAAGCCATGCCTGAACAGGATGTGATCTCTTTGCTTCTTTGTCCTATCAGGCAAAGGAGCAACAACTTGCTTCTTCAGACCACAATGCTAGCAGGCGGCTTCTTCTGTCACTGCACCCAGAATGCATAGCTGAAAGCAGAAGGAGAACCAAGAGAGGCTTTTGCCTCCCCACCATCTACAAAATGGTGTCACCATGGCTGGTATATAATGGTGACATTGCACTGGGAGCAGTTACAAGAGCTGCAGGGGGGCAGGGGAATGGCTGATAAGAAGTGTTCCAAAATACTTCAGATATCTGGGGCAGGCACAGTGCTGACACCAACAGGAAAACTCAAGTTGGTTTCTTCCAAGGTGGACTTCGCTCTCTTCCCAACAGGTGGCTCCCAAGAATGGTGGGAGATTTGGAGACATTAAAATACATTGAGTTTTGAGAGAATGTTGAAGCTTCTTCAAAGAGGGTAAAAGTGAGCTTTTGAATGTTTGTTTATTCAGAATTTTTCTAGTTGTTTGTGATGTGGGGAGAATATATACACCTACGAAGCATTGCAAGCTGGTTCCAGCATCTCAAGTGATTGGTGCACTAGTGAACCAGAGGGGGGACATTTGTCATAATCCCAGCTTAAAGCTCATTCCTAAAACTTGGTTGCATATTATCTGGGGAAATGTGAAAGTTAGGCCTTGGGCAAGACAAGTGGTCATGTTCCTTTATATGGATGAATGTGTGAATGGTTTGAGAAATATTGTAAAGTCTTGCCTCATCCAAACCCACTTCTAATTGCATGGTGCAGCAATTGGGCAATGATACAAGCTCTGGGATGTGTTAAGAAATAGCTTTATGAAACTAAAGAAACGTTTTTGTTGTTTTTAGTCACAAAGTTCAGAGCACACAATATCTGTTCTGCCTCCCAAGTCCCAGCTGATCGGAGGCCAAGTGATTGGCTGGGTCTTCTTTTGTTGCCTTGCACAGGAGAACGGAGCTGAAAAGCAGTTATTAGGGTGGGGAGGGAATGGGGATTTTACAGTATCCTTGCCCTGACACACCCACCAAGCCATGCCCACCAAACCACACCACGCCCACCAAGTCATGCCCACAGAATCGATAGTAAAAAGATTTGAATACCACCACAGCCACAGGTACACATATACTGAAAGATATCCTGAAAGATTTATATAAGATCATGCCTCCGCCAGACCTGTATATTATGAAGAGATAAAAACTTCAAAACACATTCACACAAAGAATAATTTTTCCTATAAATACCTCCCACCTGGAAACTTCAAAGTAGTCTTTCTTTCAGCGATGTCTTTATGCTCTCAAACAAACATTCAACCTTTTCAAGCAGCATGCCTGCCATTATTCTTACATAATCCCAGCCAGTGTTGGGTTGCAACCAGTTTAACAACTGGTTCGCACTCGCTTCGCACACGCAGCATTCAATAAACACTGATCTGAACCTCTCCAGCTCACATTCTAGTCTTCCCTGGTAAGTATTTATTTAATTTTATTGATTTATCTGATTTGTCAATCGCTTACAAGATAATAGGTATAAGTATAAACATAGTTATGAATACATGAAATGGATACATATAAGAAAAAATGAAAAGAAACAATAGGACAGGGACGATAGGCACGTTGGTGCGCTTATGCACACCCCCTACAGACCTCTCAAGTAGAACAGCGGAGGAACTGTAATCCGCTTTGCCACGCAAATCAGCTGAGTTGCAAAAGAAGAAAATGTAAGACAGGATAGGGCAGGTGAAGGTGTGGGTGGGTGGGGCCAATTGATTGTCATTTGTACCAGTTCTCTAGAACCACCAGCAGCCCACCACTGATCCCAGTTTGGAAAATGGACCAGAGTTCTTTTCTCATTGGAATGCAAACACACATTAAACACGATCCTTCCTTGTAATGCCATTGTTGCTTCCTTACCTTACACTCTGTGGCTTGCCTGCACACGCTCCCTTCTCTTGCCCTGCTCTTCCTTGGTAAACCTCAGACCTGAGCACACTGCCAGCATGCAAATGACTTTGCTCCTAAGCCTTACATACTACACACTTATGCACATGCATCCTGCCTGCCAAATGCTCTTGTGTATATCTTCCCCACCAAACCAAATCTCAAAACTCACTCCGCTTTTGAATTTACATTATTCGTATAGCTTTCACATTAAATTAATAATATTTACAGACCCCTCACATTCTGGACATAAACTGTTTCAACTCTTACCTTCAAAAAATGCTATAGAGCACTGCACACCAGAACAGCTAGACACAAGGACAGATTTTTCCTGAACGCCATCACTCTGCTAAACAAATAATTCCCTCAACATTGTCCAACTATTTACAAAGTCTGCGCTACTATTACTGTTAATCTTCTCATCACTCCTTATCTCCCATCCCCTCCCACTTGTGATTGTATGACTGCAACTTTGTCAGTTGTATCCTAACGATTTACATTGACTGTTTCCCAATATGATTTGATTGCTTATTGTATCCTATGACTATTATTAAGTGCTGTACCTTATGATTCTTGACTCTTGATGAATGTAACTTTTCTTTTATGAACACTGAGAGCATTTGCACCAAGACAAATTCCTTGTGTGTCCAATCACACTTGGCCATCAAAGAATTCTATTCTATTCTGTTTCTGTTTCTGTTTCTGTTCTATTCTATTCTATTCTATTCTATTCTATTCTATTCTATTCTATTCTATTCTATTCTATTCTATTCTATTCTATTCTATTCTAAATTAATAACACCTTCCCAGGATTAGAAGGCAAGAAATCTTTTTCTTATCATCAAATTTTATACACAAGATTCTTCTTAAAGAGGAGAAAAAAGCTACTCCTCCGTGTTCTGATCACTCAGTTTTTGCTACCATCAATTGAGTCAAAATCATTTCTTTGTACAAACAATCAATGGTGTAACCAAGGAGAAGACACCACTTTGTATATAGCACCCTGTTTTCCAGGGGTTCCTTCAGAGGGAGGTGAGTGAGGAAATATTATCAGGATGTTGCAAATGCTGCCCCTTATATAACTGCATTTTTGCCTGAGGTACAAAAGGAACAGAGCTGGCATCATGACATTGCAATGCATATTTCATCACTATGGCTTCATTGCGGTTAGAAAGGGAGGCTTACGGGAGAGTTTCTTCACCGGAAAGGTCACCTTAGTTCAAATGCCATATATTTGGACAAAGACTTGTTACAATCATTCTGGCCTTTGCCATATTTTCACTCATTTGAACAGCAAAAGTATAATAGATCTATCTATCTATCTATCTATCTATCTATCTATCATCTATCTCTATCTGTCTCAATCTATATATCTATATCTATATCGATATCTATTTATATTTATATCTATCTATCTATCTATCTATCTATCTATCTATCTATCTATCTATCTATCTATCATCTATCTCTATCTCTATATATATCTATATCTATATATATTTATATCTATCTATCTCTATATCTCTATATCTATCTATCTCTATCTGTCTCAATCTATATATCTATATCTATAGCTATAGCTATTTATATCTATCGATCTATCGATCTATCGATCATCTATCTATATCTATCTCAATCTATATATATCTATATCTATATATATTTATATCTATCTATCTATCTATCTATCTATCTATCTATCTATCTATCTATCTATCTATCTATCTATCTGTAGGTGTAGGTGTGTTTGGGTCTTTTCCCATGTAAGATTAAGAGTATCTTGGTGATGTTTCGGTGAGGTCCCACTCGCCATCCTCAGGCTGGTGCTTTCAGCTTCATGCCAGTGCAAGCAGTTTGTGATCGGAGCTGCTGGCTCTCTATAAATACTGGGGGGAGGGGCTGGTGTGCTGGGCTGATTGGCTGCGCTGCTGCTTCTTGATTGGTTGATGGAGTTGATGTTGGTATAATGGGCTGTGTGATGGCCTTGTGAGTTTTGTTGTGGAGATATCCTGGATCTTGTGCTGTAATCTCCTGGGTCGTTTGTTTTGTAGTGATTTTTTTTCCATTAGCCTCTCATGTTTTAACAGCTTGGGTAATGGGTTGTGCGATGGGCTTGCGAGTTCTTTTGTTGTGGTGTCCTGGGTCCTGCATTATAATCTCCTGGGTCGTTTGTGTTTTGATCTCTTTTCCATTAGCCTCCTGTGTTGTAATGGCGTGGGTAATGAGTTGTGTGATGACCTTGTGAGATTTATTGCTGTGGTATCCTTGGTCTTGGTGCTGTGATATCCTGGATCATTTGCTGTGTTGCAACTTCTTGTTCTTGTGGTGTAATTTCCTGAGTTTTTGGATGTGATATCCTGAGCGGGTGGCCGTGATGTAGCATTCTGGGTTTTAGTCTGGCTTCGAGTTTGGAGTCTGGGTCTGTGTTCTTGGCGTGTGTCAGATTGTTCGGTTTTAGGGTCGGGGATGTGACAGCTGGCAAAACAGCCATGGTCTGTTTTCTGGATGGTGGTTGTCCTTGGTTTATAGGATGGGCTTGGGCCTGGATCTGATGAGGGGGATTGGCGGTGGTGTCCTGTGTTATTTCGGGTCTGGTGTTGGTTTTCATGGCTGGGACTCGTTTGTTGGTGAGGGCTAGCTTCCAGATATCTGGTAGGCAGAATGTGTCATGCCGTCTATTCATGTTTTGGGGGTGTTTCTCTATCTCAATGGCTTCCCTAATTATTCTCTTGCTGGCGTGTTCAGTGTTGGATATTAATTTGGTTCCTTCGAAATTAATTTCATGTCCTGTGGCTTTAAGGCGCTGGAAGAGGGAGGAAGTATTTTCTTCTCTTCTGACCGCATTTTTGTGTTCTGCGATGCGTGCATTTATTCTCCTTTTGGTTTGTCCAATGTATGTGGCTGGGCAAGTGTTGTATGGTATTTCTTGAACTCCTTGGTTTTCTCACTGGATCTTGTCTTTGGGGTTTCTTAGGATGTTGGCTATTTTTTGGTCAGTGCCAAAGGCTGTCCTGATATTGTGTTTGTGGAGAATTTTGCTGATTTTGTCTGTGGTGCCTTTGATGTAGGGGAGGAGTGCGATACCGTTGTCTTATTCTGTGTCTTGGTTTTTTGGGGTATCTCTTTTCGGATTAGGTTGGTGATTGTGTTTCTTTGGAATCTGTTGGAAATTAATATATATATAATTTGAACTTATTATTGTTTGTTCTTATTATTCTGGTATTGGTGGCACCTGTCATTCTGATTAAAAAAAAGTGTATTGACAACCTTTCTTCTCTTAGCACACTTAACCTCATAATATTCATTGCTTTCAGAGATCACTGAAAAAAAAAGTTCCTCATTTCCAGGAATGATTTCAAAAAAGGATGCCCTCATCTCCCAACAGCTGGGCCCCCACCTCCCAGCTGTGGGTGTGTCTCTCATGCCCCACCTCTCCCAAACATACATAAAGTAATTCTGTAATATTTTCTCCTCAGAGATGAGAGAGTGGTCAAACCTCTTCTGAAGTCAGCATTGAGTTTAGGAAGAAAAACCTTGACATCTAGAAGAAAACCTTACAATAATCTAGAAGGAGACCTTTTTCTAGTAGTCTTCTTCAAAGAGAAGGTAAGACCTTCATAGAAAATTTTCTTATTAGTTGCTTTTTACATCTTCTGTCTGTAATCCTTCATCATATACAACCTCTCCTCCAAAGGATTTGATGGGGCTTCCTTGACTTCCTTCTGACCAAAATGTGTCAAAATAACCCTAAATTCTTTTGTTCGTATTAATTTATCGATCTTTCTATTACCGTTGCAATGATTCCCACTGTTGAAATCTAAATACTATCTATTCATCCTGGTAATAATGGTATGCTTCCATTGAATAAAGATGCTTAATGGAATAAATAATTAGATAAACCCATTATAAAACTGCTTCCTTATTTCCTAATATGCACAACAGAAATTTGTTTTGCTTTTCTATTTCATAATGTTTCTTCTTTTGTTTTTTCCACCTAATGGGGGGAAAAACCCATTTCATATTCACACTGTGGTTGTTTTAAACTCATGAAATCATCATTAACCATTCAAAGAATTTTACAAGCTTTGAATGAGTTCCTGTTAGTATATACATGTTATACATTTCTCTTTATAAACATATTAATGCATACTTTTTCTTTTTTATATACTGTTTTTATTTTTTAAGACAAACATATACAGACAAAAACATAAAAACATAAAACCATCTTCCAGTTATATACATACAGTGTGTCAGTTGATTACAAATCTTTTGTGCTATCCTTTCATAGTCCTTACTCACAAGTTGTAAAGGTTCTCAAACTGTCAATCTAACATATGCTTATATATTTATCAATTATTAATCATTCATTTGACTAAACTATTATTCCATCATTTCATATGAGATATTCTAGATTCTATTATGAATTTATATTATACATTCATCCAAAGGTTATATATTTTGTATTGTATTCTACATCAATCTATTAATCTTCTATTACAAAACTTCCTAGTTTATTTCATTGCCATGTCTTTTTATCTGACCTTTGATAAAATAAGTCCCATATCATATAAAATTGTTTATCTTCTTGTTCTCTAATTTCAAGTATCAGTGTACTCATTTCAGCACAGTCCATAATTTTCTTAACAACTTCCTCCTGCATAGGTATTTTTTCATTTTTCCAATTCTTAGCAAATACAATTCTAGCCACTGTTAAAACATTTACAATCAAATATATCAATTCTTTATTGTATATTTCCAGTATAATTCCCAATAAAAAGATCTCTGGTTTAAAGTCTATGTGTTGTTTTATCATTTTTTTCAATCACGTGTGGATTTTAGTCCAATATCTTTTTGCATCTGAACATGTCCACCACACATGGTAGTATGAACCAGGTATCTGATGACATTTCCAACATTTATCCGATTTATTCTTAAACATTCTTGCAAGTCTCATCGAGGGTAGATGCCACCTGTAAAACATCTTATACAAAGTTTCTTTATAAGCAGTTGACATTGACATTTTATAGTTTTGAGATCATAATTTTTGCCATTTCTCTAAGTCAATCCCATATCCAAAAATTTTCCCCCAAGCAATCATCATTTCTTTAACTTGTTTCTCCTCTAAATCAAATTCTAGTAAATGTCTATAAAGTTTTTTAATCATCTTTTCATCAGTACCTATCAAGATTTTATCTAAATCAGACAACTTATCATAGAAACCTTTTGTTTTAAAATCTTTATCAAATCTAGATTGTATTTGTACATATGAAAACCAATTCATCTTTATACCTTGTTCTTCCAATGCTTACATGGATTTAAGTTCAGCCTTTTCATTCAATATCTCACCATATCTAACTGTTTGTTCCTTTTTATATGTTATTGGATAAGAAAAAGCTTCGATAGTAGATATCCATAATGGAATTTTAAAATAATATTGCTTTTTTATCTTCTCCCAGTTTAAAAACAATGCCTCTTGAATATAATGTCTTCTAAAATACCCCTGTGTTTTAGTTCCCTTTTACCAGAGGAAAGCAATGCATATTTTTCTTGATGTAGATAGTCTTCCAGGCAGTACTCCAAATAGATTTTTTTTTAGCTTTAGTACCTAAATGCCAACTCCAAACTTTTCCTCCTTCTTAACTTCTGAATTTTTGTCCTTGTTCCTAATTTCTGTTTTTTTTTTAAAAAAAAAAGACTGACAGCATTGTAAACACCCTTATTTTTTCATGCTTTTCTATCACCAAGAAACCTGGCTATCTCACTAAAGAGAAACCCTGATGGCTTAATTACTCTACCAAGCAGGTCCTCAATGTAAATATTGTGCAAACCATAAGCCAACGATTTGAATCCAAACTTTTGGGCACAGATATCATTCTAAATCAAAATATAAGCTTCGACTGAATGATTAGATTAGATAACCATTTGTCTGAAGTGGTGTAGGGTTTCCTGTCTAAGCAGGGAGTTGGACTAGAAGACCTCCAAGGTCCCTTCCAACTCTGTTATTCTAAATCATTAATGGAAGAGAAACGTTACCGCATTTTGCCTGGAGAACCGAGTGGTGATGATGATGGATTTTGCTTAGTTAGTTAATCTGCAATGGGTGCTGCAGATATTTTTACAACCGGGGCTTATGGTTCTTAAAAATGAGCAATTGTTGGGAAAAACCCCAATGAAAACATCAAGGAAAAGTTTCATTTTTAAGAATCAAATGAGGATATTTGACCCTGGACAGACCCTCTTTGGATAGAACAGAGAAAATGATTGCAGTGATTTGTGGTAGCTGTTGTAGACTGTTTACAAGTTAAATACATTAATAGGTTGTTAACAGAGGGGTTTGAAGTTTAATTCTGCTGTTGGTTCACCTGTTAACTACCCTGTTTTATATACAGTAGATAGAGGAGGTCATATTGGCTCAAATAGATACATAGCATTTTACAAAGTTTGGTCCAGCTTCGTAAGGGGAAATTATTTTTGCTGCAATACATTTAAGAGCATTCAGCTAGGGGGACAATATATCTAATCCTTCCTACATTGGCACAATCAATTGTGCCAATGTAGGAAGGAATAGATATATTGTCCCCCTAGCTGAATGCTCTTAAATGTATTGCAGCAATAATAATTTCAGAGATTGCTATCAAAAGTTCCTCATTTCCTGACAAGGATGATCTCGAAAAAAGATATGCTTATTTCCTAGCAGTTGTGCACTCAGCTCTTCCAGAGGTGGGTGTGTTGCTTTTACACCAACTTTCCTGAACATATATAAAGCAATTATGTAGAATTTTTCAGATATGCATGAGTGGTCACAGTTCCTTTGAAACCAGAATTAAGATTAAAAGAAAAAAACTTGCCATTAAGAATAAGAATTGCATCGATCTAAAAGGAGATTTTCTAGTAGTCATCTTCAAAGAGAAGGTAAGACATTCTTACAAAAAAAAAAAAAAAAAACCTTGTTATTAAATTCTCCTCTATCTATCATCCTTCATTATATATACAGCTTTGTCTCCAAAGAATTCGATGGAGCCACTTTGAATACCTTCTGATTAAAATGTATCAAAATAAACTAAATGCTTTTGTTTGTATTCATCTGTCATCTTCCCTTTGTATTAGCTCTGTAGTGATGCCAATTATTGAAGTCTGAATATTATCCTGTTCATCCTGGTAATATTTAGAATAGAATAGAATAGAATAGAATAGAATAGAATAGAATAGAATAGAATAGAATAGAATAGAATAGAATAGAATAGAATAGAATTCTTTATTGGACAAATGTGATTGGACACACAAGGAATTTGTCTTGGTGCATATGGTCTCAGTGTACATACAAGAAAAGATACATTCATCAAGAATCAAGAACCATAAGGCACAACACTTAATAATAGTCATAGGGTATAATAAGCAATAAAATCAATATAAGTCAATATAAATCGTAAGGATACAAGCAACAAGATTACACTCATACAGTCAAAAGTGGGAGGGGATGGGTGATAAGGAGGGATGAGAAGATTAATAGTAGTGCAGACTTTGTAAATAGTTGAACAGTGTTGAGCGAATTATTTGTTTAGCAGAGTGATGGCTTTTGGGAAAAAACTGTCCTTGTGTCTAGTTGTTCTTGTGTGCAGTGCTCTATAGCATTGTTTTGAGGAAGGAGTTGAAACAGTTTATGTCCAGGATGTGAGGGGTCTGTAAATATTTTCACAGCCCTCTTTTTGACTTGTGCAGTATACAGGTCCATGCAGTATATTTCCAATACTTCCACTGAATACAAGTGCTTTGTGGAATAATTAGCCTGATGAGATAAACTCTTTACAATATTGCAGCCTTGTTTCCTAATATGTAGAGTGACTATAGGTTTTTCTTGATTATTTCCTACCATTTCTTTTTCTTACCTCAGATCCCATCAACCCCATTTCATATTCAGACTGAAATTGCTTTTTAACCCATGCAATCCATGAGGATGGTGATAATCATCATCATCATGGTGCAAAAATTTTACATGTTTTGAGTGAGCTTCTGCTCATGTACACATTCTGTATGTGATTCATTTTGATTAGTAAAATACAATTTTTGGTCCTATTCCATACATCAAATTCAGAAGCTTAGAGCATTTCATTTTTATTTTGTATATTCTTTCCCATTTTTTTTAGTTTAACAAAACCAAATTACCTTCCTTCCTTCCCATTCATTAATCCATGTGGCTTACTATTTAAAGTCACAATATGAATTGGAAATCTTCCATATTTCATGAGTACACCCAGGGGTGGGATTCAGCCAGTTTGCATCACTTTGGGAGAACCAGTTGTTAACTTTCTGAGCAGTTTGGTGAACTGGTTGTTGGAAGAAATCATTAGGGCAGAGAACCGGTTGTTAAATTATTTGAATCCCACCACAGAGTAACACCAGATAGGACCCTAGATGATCCATAGATGGAAGATGACTTCCAATACATCATTGCCTTGATGAATCAAGATTTTCACATTACACTTTTTAATCAGAAAAGCAAGTCCAGATCATCACCCTTATTTCAACCATACAGACCGAGTCCTTGCATGCTTAATGGTGAGGACAGGACTGCTAATCTAGAGACTACCTTGCAATATGCAGTTTTAGAGACTAAGACTAATGCAAAACAGTTTCTCTTTTGTTCCAACAGGAGTATCTGCAGCCTGAGAAGGAAGAGAAAAGACTGGAGCATTATGGATACGACATCCCCCTCTCCTTTCATTGTCTCAACACAAATCATTGCAACATCCGCTGGCAAAAACAGAACCTGCTATGATTCCGGCATAAAGGAAGAAGTGCTTGTTTATGCAATCTTCACTATACTTTTTTGTGTATTGGGAATGTTGGGCAATGGCCTTGTGATCTGGTTGCTGGGCTCCTCCGTTAAGAGGAACACTTTTGCCATTTATATTATCAACCTCTCTGTTGCAGACTTTGGTTTTCTCACCTTTGAGCTGATTATCGAAATCCACTGGCTTTTCACACATTTGTATTGTGACTTTCCCTACGAACTCTTCCAAACAGGCCTGCTGTTAATGTACAGTACAGGGCAATTTTTCCTGACAGTCATCAGCATTGACAGGTGTGTTTCGGTCCTCTTCCCAATTTGGTATCGATGCCACCGGCCGGTGTATATGTTCACTGTTGTGTGTGTTGTCATCTGGGCCGTTTCCTTCATCCTCTCTTCAATTCATTTCACAATTATAGCAGTGGACGGATTTGGAAACAGTTATACTCTGATGTATCAATTCATCATTAATGCTGTGCTTTGTCTCCCACTGATGACCATCTCCAGTGTCACCTTGTTTATCAAAATCTGCTTCATATCCAAAAGCCAAAGGCGAAGGAAGCTTTTGACAGCTGTCTTGCTCACACTTTTCTTCTTTTTAGTCCTGGCTTTTCCACTAAATGTCTTTTATTTTATCCAGTATTTTTCAACGTATATACATCCCAACCTTCTACATTATGGCTACTTATGTACCTGCATCAACAGCAGCATTAACCCTCTGATCTATTATCTAGTGGGGAGACAGAAGGGTAAAACTCAGAGAAGCATCAAGGACTTGCTTCAGAAAGTTTTCAAGGAGGAAGAAAATTGTACTAATCAAATGGAAACTTCAGAAGGTGCCACAATCTGAACTCCTTAATTTCACCATTGTCATCCATACAAAATAATCATTTCTTTCCAAGCAAGCCCATAATTTATTTATTTTTATTTAATTGACACTGATCTCTCTACTGATTAATGTGTGCGTGAATCCACAATTTGTGCAGACAATTATCTTTGTGCAATATCAAAACATTTCTCAAGTAACCTGTTTACCTAGTATCTCCAATCTGATGATAATTAGCTTGTTTTAGTTCAGCTGTCCCTGACTTGAGTGGCCTTCAATTCTATCTTTGAACTTCGAGGTCTAACCTGTAGGATCATTGTTAAGAATTTAAGTGGACATTCACATTTTTGAAGGCATTCATCATTGAAAGGCCAAGCCAAGGATGGACACAGGTAGCCTTCAAAATGTCTTAGGTTCTCTCAGGCATATGACCAATGTTGAAGGATAATGGAATTCTAGTTCAGTGTTATCTGGGGAATCCTATATATCTCCATAAGGCCAGGATTCATCAAATCCACTGTATCAAAAGAAGACAACTGATACAACAATTATGAAATCACATTGAAATGGAAAAAGTTGTATGATTCCAGCAGAAAAGAATCAAACTGAAAACATTTTAATATTTATAAATATTAATGGTAATATTTATAAACTGGCCTCTCTTCCTCCATATGTGTGTATTTATGTGTGTGTATGTATGTATATTTGTTTTCTGAGGTTTTCGTGGGTATTTGTATGTGGATCTTTGGTTATTCAGGTTTTCTCCCGCGTAAGATTGGAAGTATCTAGGCAATGTTTTGATGAAGTCTCATTCATCATCTTCAGCCTTGTGTCTTCGGCTTTGTGCTTCTCGGAGTAATGTGAGCTTGCAGCTGCTTTCTCCTATTAACTGCTAGTGGGGGTGTGACTTGTTTGGGTGGGGGCTTGGCTGTGTTCTGATTGGGTGGGGATGTGTTCTCATTGGTTGGGGGTTTGGCTGTGTTCTTATTGGTTGGGGGTTTGGCTGTGTTCTGATTGGTTGAGGGTGTGTTTTTTACGTGGGAGAAAACCCGAATAACCAACGATCCATATATATATGTATGTATGTATGGTATTCAGCTTTGTTCGAGTATTTTCCCACATCATTATAGTTGTGCTTCTAAAGTTGTAGCAACGTTTTTGGCAGAATCTCATCTGCCATCATCAGGCTTCTGTATTGTGTTCATCTGTGAGTCAGACTTTTTCAGACTTACACCCGAACAAAGCTGAATATCATACATGTAAGTACCCACGAAAACTTAAGAAAACACACAAACACACACACACACACACACACACACACACACACACACACACACACACACACATATATATATATATATATATATATATATATATATATATATATATATATATATATATTTTCTGAGGTTCTCGGGTATTTATATGTGGATCTTTGGTTGTTCGGGTTTTCTCCCGCGTAAGATTCGAAGTATCTAGGCAACGTTTCGATGAAGTCTCATTCATCATCTTCAGGCTTCTGTCTCCGGCTCTGTGCTTCTCAGAGTAATGTGAGATTGCAGCTGCTTCCTCCTTTTAACTGCCAGTGGGGGTGGGACTTGATTGGGTGGGGGCTTGGCTGTGTTCTGATTGGGTGGGGGTGTGTTCTCATTGGTAGGGGGTTTGGCTGTGTTCTGATTGGTTGGGGGGTTATATATATATATATGTTTTCTGAGGAAATATATATATATATATTTCTTGTACATAAGTAGTTTCATATTACTGAGGGGAGAGTCAGAAGCAACTGAAAATAAAACAATTATTTATTTATTTTATTTATTTATTTGATTTGTCAATTGCTTACAAGATAATAGGTATAAGTATAAACATGAGTAAGAATACAGGAAATAGGTACGAATAAATGGGAACCATAAGACAGGAAGGGTAGGCACGATTGTGCACTTATGCACACCCCTTACAGACCTCTTAGGAATGGGGTGAGGTCAATAGTGGATAGTTTGAGGTTAATGGTTAGAGGATCCAACAACAGAGTCAGGTAGTGCATTCCAGGCACTGACCACTCTGTTGCTGAAGTCGTACTTTCTGCAATCAAGTTTGAAGCGGTTTACATTGAGTTTGCATCTGTTGTGTGCTCTTGTATTGTTGCGGTTGAAGCTGAAGTAGTCATTGACTGTTAGGACATTGTAGCAGATAATTTTGTGTATTATACTTAAGTCCAACTGTAGGTGGCGTAGTTCAAGATTGTACAAACCCAAAATTTCAAGCCTGGTGATATAAGATATTCTGTTGCGAGCAGAGGAATGTAGTACTCTTCTCATGAAATATTTCTGGATGTTATATAATTTTTATTGAAGGGAAAAAATAACATTATGTATTCACTGTACTCTCCCTAAAGAGCTAATGACAAAGCATGGAGGAACTCTGAATTTTTTTGGCTTCCTTATGAATGTGTATTTTTATTTTAGAGAAAAATAATCTGTGTGGTTTGCTGGCTGTGGTTTTAAAAAGTAAATTTCTTTCTTCTGCAACTATGCTATAACTGTCCATAAAGACAATTTGAAAACTTCAAATAGTGCAGGAAGGAGATGTGACAGCCAGTATGCATTCTGATTTTATTATGTTTATTGTATCATAATTTCAATGGCTGCCTGCTTAGTTTAAGAGGAAACTTCTGGATGTTAAATTACTAAATGGTTCTGGGTTCACATCTCTAAGAAAGCCTCTGCTCTCACATCTACAACAGAAGGACCTTTGCCTCTCTTGGGAAATAAAGGAAACGTTCTGAGCTTTGTAGTTTCATATTTTAAATTCATTTAAAACCTCTTGGAATTTCTGGCTACCATCACAGATTTGGTGTTGTTTCTGCTCTGAGAATTCTTATCTGCAAATAGTTCCTTTTTGCTTTGATGAGTCTCAGGATGAGGTCATAAGATTCTACGATTTTGTACAAATCAGAAGCAATTCAGCAATTCTGTGGAGCTATCTTCTCTAAACTCTTTTTGGAAAAAAAAAACACCAGTCAAAGTAGATTGGCTAAGAATAAAACGGTAAAGTGAGTTGAAACCCAGTGTAAGGCAGGGAGTGCAGGCCAGATATACAGATGTATCCTCCGCTTGAGCTAACTGCAGAGCTGGAGCAGAGGGCATGGTGTAGTTTTTGTTTCATAGATGGGATACAGAAAATGTCAACACTGCTAATTCCTATTTAATAGTCACAAGAATTGGAGAGGTGGTCCCATGGGAATCCAATCTCTAAGTTGGATGGGAAGCTATACTGTATATCTTTAGATAGATGATATTCAGATAGATGGGGGGTGGGGGGAGAAAGAAGGAGAGAGAGGGAGAGTGAGGCCAGCCAGATGGATGGATGGATGGATAGATAGATAGATAGATAGATAGATAGATAGATAGATAGATAGATAGATAGATAGATAGATAGATAGATAGATAGATAGATAGATAGATAGATAGATAGATAGATAGATAGATAGAGAGAGAGAGAGAGGTAGATAGATAGATAGATAGATAGATAGATAGATAGATAGATAGATAGATAGATAGATAGATAGATAGATAGATAGATAGATAGATAGATAGATAGATGATAGATAGATAGATAGATAGATGATAGAGAGATGATAGATAGATAGGTAGGTAGGTAGATAGATAGATAGGTAGGTAGGTAGGTAGGTAGAGGTAGAGGTAGAGAGAAAGATAGATAGATAGATAGATAGATAGATAGATAGATAGATAGATAGATAGATAATAGATAGATGATAGATGATAGAGAGAGAGAGAGGTAGAGGTAGAGATAGATAGATAGATAGATAGATAGATAGATAGATAGATAGATAGATAGATAGATAGATAGATAATAGATAGATGATAGATGATAGAGAGAGAGAGAGGTAGAGGTAGAGGTAGAGATAGATAGATAGATAGATAGATAGATAGATAGATAGATAGATAGATAGCTGCCCTAGAAGAGAGAGGATGACTCACACTCCAGTCAACCCTTCTCCACTCTCCTATCATCGGGTAGGAGATAGAGAAGCATAGCCAGCCACACCAACAGGCTGAAGAACAGTTTCTACCCGTGGGCTGTCAGACCTCTGAATGGAAAATAACTTCATGTCAACATAGTATGACAGACTTGTGGGGCTGGCGGGTTGTACAACAAGGTCACATAGTGTAATAAGATTGGTTCTGGGTTAGGGACTTCTGTCCCTACTGTGAGTTTTGTGTGTGGGGGGTTGAACGAAGGGAGGCTCTCATTATATACATGTTTTACTCTGACAATAAAGGTAACAACAACAAGAACAACAACAACAACAACAACAATAATAATAATAATAATAATAATAATAATAATAATAATAATAATAAAATAATAATGACTGGCCAGATGGCTGGCCAGATGTCCAGTTGTCCAGATACTGTGTTTCTCACAAAATAAGGTTGAGCCTTATTTTTATTTTTTTTTGACTCCTGAAAAAACGGCTAGGCTGTCTTTTCATGGGTGACTTAATTCCCCCCCTTGCATCCTCAGGCGGGTAGACGGTGACAGCTTGGATGTTAACTTTGGCGTTGGTGGGGCACTTCGTATCAGGAGACCTTCCGCCACCATTGCTTTCCCTTCTCCCCATGCTGCTGTGGTGTTTAGAGCAACGCTGTGGCATTTAGCGCAGCCATGCTCCGCCAGCCAGGGCTCCTCCCTGCAACCGGACCCCGGCAGAGACACTCAGCTTCAGGCACTCCTGTCACCACCTTCCCTTCACCTTCAAAGGCAAAGCCAATTCTTTTAAAAATGATGCCCTACTACCGGTATGACAAAGCCTCCCCTGCCCAAGAGGGCAGCCCAACCCCACTTGGGGAGGCGAATCTCCCAGGGCGGCAGCACAGGATTGGCCCATCCCGGGAGAAGCGTCCAGCTGCCATCCCTGCCTGGCGCCAGGCAGAGTGCAAAGAGCTTCACCTGGGGCGCCCAGCGCACCTGACAGTCAGGTCCTCCTGCCCACCGGTGGAGCTCTCGCCAAGGCAGCAAGTGCCTCCCTGCCAGGCACTCCACTCATCCCGCCAGGGCCGCACTGGAGCCATGTGGGCTGGGCAGAGCCGGGAAAGCGAGCCGCGGGTGCATGCCCGCCTGCCAAGCGAAAGAGTAGAGCCAACCCAAGCTTGGCTTCCTTCCCAAGTCCCTCCAGCCTGAACCCGAAGGGGCCACCAGGAGAGGCCGCCTGAGGCAGTGATAGCACCCACCCATCCATGGAGAGGGAGGCAAGGCGATGGCCTGCGCCACGTCCTCCTCTGAGCTGAACCCCACCGAGTGAGCGCCTCTGGCCAGGGAAGGAGCGCTGCCATCACCTCACCTCCCTGTCCACGGATGGGCAGGTGCTACCACTGCCTCGGGCAGCCTCTCCCGGTGGCCCCTTCAAGGTCATGCTGGAGGGACTTGGAAAGGAAGCCAAGCTCGGATCGGCCCGGTTCTTTTGCTTGGCAGGCAGGCGTGCACCCACAGCTCACTTTCCCGGCTCTGCCCAGCCCGCCTGGCTCCAGCACAGCCCTAGCAGGATGAGCAGAGGGCCCGGAGGGGAGGCACTCGCTGCCTTGGCCAGAGCTCTGTCACTGGGCAGGAGGACCCACCTGTCAGGTGTGCTGGGCACCACAGGTGAAGCTCTCCACTCTCTGCCTGGCGCTAGGCAGGGATGGCAGCTGGGCGCTTCTCCCGGGGTGGGCCGATCCTGTGCTGCGGCCCCGGGAGATTCACCTCCCCACATGGGGTTGGGCTGCCCTCTCAAGCAGGGGAGGCTTTATAAGTGAATGCAAATTCATGTTGTGATTATGAAAATTCATGTTGTGATTTGCCGCCAGGCATTCACTCTTATTTCAGAATAGGGCTATGATTATGATTATTTTGTGGCTTAATTCACATGTACATAAACCGGTCAGTATGACTGACAGCCCTGGAATTTGTATGTGTTTACCAGGTGAGAATCTTCTTATATTTGTCTCTTTTTCCCTCATTGCACTTCTAAACCTCTAGTTTGGATAAAAACCATGCAACAATATTTAAAAAGAGAGACATGAATACTCAGCTTTACTTTGGTTTACAGGTTAATGTTTTTCCCCAGTATACAAGTTAAATATACAAAACCCCAACACAATTGGAACTGTAGTGGAAAACCACAATTTCATACCGCACTTGAGGTTAACTCCTCATCCAGGAGTTCACCTCATTCTCGCACCAAAGACACTCTAAAGTTTTCCTGCCAAAAATCTGACAGAAGGTTCCCCTTATTTTTCCTGGGCAGATTAGGCAGGTTGATGATTTAAAGAGCCAGCTGCAATCTGCTACAAATGGACAAAGAATGAAGTTCAGGGATAGATAGGTGGATGGATGGATGGATAGATGGATGGATGGATGATAGATAGATAGATAGATAGATAGATAGATAGATAGATAGATAGATAGATAGATCGATCTCAGAGGTGATATTCAGCAGGTTCCAACCAGTTCTGGAGAACCGGTAGCGGAAATTTTGAGTAGTTCAGAGAACAAGAAAATTCCACTCTGATTGGGCATTTTACAGTATTCTTCTTCTACCACATCCACCAAGCCACACCCACAGAACTGATAGTTTTAAAAAATGAATCCAAATAGGTGGGTAAGTAGGTAGGTTGATAGATAGGTAGGCTAGATAGATGATAGAAAGAATGAAAGTGATAAATGAGAGATGAAGGAGAGATGATTAGGTATGTAGATAGGTAGGTAGGTAGGTAGATGATAGATAGATAGATAGATAGATAGATAGATAGATAGATAGATAGATAGATAGATAAATAGATAGATAGATGTTAAAATGGAATGCCAAAAATAATCTTCTAGAAAGGGTTTCTCAACCAAAGCAAACAGGTTTATGATCTGTGTACTCCTAGAATTTCACAGCCAGACAGTTCACGTATCTTAAAATGTTGAGGGAGCATTCACCACTAGAGATGATTGACTGGTCAAGAAGATGTCATCCCAGTGCCATCTTTCTATTAGTTTTGGTTTTGGTATAGTTTAAATTTTTTTAATCTGCATAGTATTAATATTTAAATATATTTAACTGTTTTTCTGTTTGCTTTATAACTTCTAAGTCACCTTATAGAGGAAATGGGTTGTTTAAAATTTAACAAATAAAAATAAATAAAATAAAGTCACTGATGTTGAGAAACACTGCTGTAAAGAATATTTCAGATTTTCTGAGAAAGCTGAATTCTGAGTTCATTCCCGGAATGAACATTCTGGGATTTGAAGTCAACTCATCTTAAAACCACTAAAAACATCTTCTTTAGAAAATTGTTCATTCTGTAGCATGTATGAACAAAATTTGCATCCTTATCTGGGATATTCCATGGTTTGGTGAGTAACTTTTATTTGTTTTAGGCGTAGAAGATTATTAATGTTGTTATTATGATTTTCATTATGTTTGGATGGATTTTTAATTTGTTTTCTTGTCTCACTGTTAGAAAGAAGACAATGGGATTCTGTTTGATTAGGTAAAGTTGATTAAGTAAAGTTGAACTAGTTCTTATTAACTTGAGCCATTCTGAGCCAAGGCTGGGGAATAAGGTTCATGTCAGATTTTCTCCAAGGGCTGAATAAGTCTTCCAGCCTGGAAGCCATGGGCCAGTATCATTTAAGTCCATCTCTGTCCACAATATGTGTTAAAGAGGTTCCTCTCAACTTGCTCGTACATTAAGAACATCAAAATGAGGTGGGTGACACAAACAAGATTGCTATATTTCACTCTGAAAGCAGATTGCAAGAACAGCTTTGAGATCACTTGAACTTTTCCTGAAGCACATCTATATGGAGATTCTCAATCATTTTGGTCATGATTGTCCCAAAGACAGTTTTTCCAAAAGACAACTGGACATTCTTGGTGGGTTTTTTTTTCCTTGAAGACATTTCATTTCTTATCCAAGAGGCTTCTTCAGTTCTGAAACAAAACAACTGGAAAAAGATTTTCACAGAACTGTCCTATTAGTCATCAGATTTCATGTTTCCTTCTTCCCTCTGACGTCAAGGCAATCTTGCCTTCTGGTAACTGAACAAGTCTTTGTAATGTTCTTATCAAGGATTTCAGAAATGGTTTGCACCAGCAATGGGATCCTACTTGTTCCACTACTGGTTTGGTGATCATGTGTGTGTGCATGTGCACCTAACGCACGCATACCTAATGCATCTGCGCAGCTTTCACCACCTCAGTTGAGGCCTGCAGCACCAATCGGCTGAGAGGATAAAGAAGAGAAAAGTGCAGGGGCAGGTGTGAGGGCTGATCCTGCTCTCAGTTGATTGTCAGAGGCTTTTTTCCCTCCTCTCAGCTGATTGTGAGAGGCTTAGTTTTGCCCCAGTTTATGACCTTTCTTGCCTTGGTTGTTAAGCGAATCACTGCAGTTGTTAAGTTAGTCACACAGGTTGTTAAATGAATCTGGCTTCCCCATTGCTTGTGAGAAGGTCACAAAAGGGGATCACATGATCTTGGGACAAAGCAATGGTCATACGCATGAACCAGTTGCCAAGCATCTGAATTTTGATCACATGTTTATAGCGATGCTGCAAAGGTCATAACTGTGGGGAAATGGCCATAAGTCATTTTTCTCAGTGTCAGCACAGCATAGCATAGAATAGCGTAGCATAGTGTAGCGCACAGCATAGCATAGAATAGCGTAGCATAGTGTAGCGTAACATAGCACAGCACAGCACAGCACAGCACAGCACAGAATAGCACAGAACAGAAGAGCATAGAACAGCACAGAACAGAACAGCATAGAACAGCAAAGCACAGAATAGCACAGAACAGAACAGCACAGAACAGAATAGAATAGAATTCAAATGCTATACTATACTGAATACAATACAATTCAAATACTATAGCATACCATACCATACCTAGATACGGTTGGGGGGGGGGAGAGAGAGTGAGAGAGAGAGAGAGAGAGAGAGAGAAAGAAGAGAGAGAGAGAGAGAAAGAGAGAGAGAAACAGAGACACACAGAGAGAGATTTACAATGCTTACAAAAAGAGATAGAGCCCTTTGGGAAGCCTTTGAAAAAATGCTTTTTAACCTGAAAGTTCTGTTTGAAAATTTTAATAAAATGTTTGACGGGTCAATAACGAGGATAATCAATCCAAGGATAACACCTAGGTGTAGATGACAGAATTTGGAATGGACATGCAGTTGAATGACTGGGAACTGGTCAGTTGCGGCCAGATATGAAAAAAGCACCTGGTCTGAGAATTGCAGGCATGGAGGAGAAGGCTGAAAGGGGAACGACTACAAGAAACTTAGAGGGATGCCTTTGAAAAATACACTTATTATATTTAACCAGAAAACATTTATTTATTCATTGTTTTTATTGCATTTTTTCTCTTTACGCATCTCAATCATCATTTAACAGTACTGAGGCATCTTTGTCACAAATACACACCTCCATACTTTCCTAATTATTTATATACATTTCTGATCAGTTGGCTGGAGTTTTTATCAGGATCTTCAATCAGTCTTTATCCCAGTCCACTATTCCATCTTGTTTGAAGGCTTCCACCATTGTTCCACTGCCAAAAAAGTTCCCTATCTATAACCTCAATGATTACAGACCAGTGGCACTCACTCCTATCATCATGAAGTGCTTTGAGAAATTGGACTGCTGGCACATCATTTCTGGTCTTCCGTATACATTTGATAAACACCAGTTTGCATACAGAAAAATTAGATCTACAGAGGACGCTATAGCCATCACTCTTCACACTGCTCTGACTCATCTAGAACAGTGGGAGGGCTATGTGAGGATGCTTTCTGTGGATTTTAGTTCTGCGTTTAACACAATTGTTCCACATAGACTAATGTCTAAACTTCTGGACCTTAGGCTTTCTAATTCAATCTGCCTTTGGATTATGGATTTCCTGTCTGGCCACTCACAGAGAGTCAGATTAGGTAATCATGCCTCTTCAACCCTTATTCTTAACACTGGTACACCACAGGGTTGTGTGTTGAGTCCCTTACTCTATACTCTTTATGTGCGTGACTGCATTCCCACTCATGCTAGTAATACTATTGCTAAATTTGCAGATGATACAACAGTGGTGGGACTTATCTCCAGAGGGGGGGATGACTCTGCCAACCGAGATGAGGTGGACCGGTTGCTTTCATGGTGTGGAGACAATAAATTGGTCCTCAACACCAATACGACCAAGGAGCTTATAGTGGATTTTTTTTTAAACAAATTTTATTAATTTTCAAAAAGAGTACACAAACAAAACATAAGACATAAGAACATAAAACATTTTTTCTAACAACTACTTAACAAAACAAATAAGACATCTCATTTAAGTATAATATAGTTCTAGATTATCACGTTTCCACACACAATTTAATATGCATCATATATATTCAACTTCATATCTTTTTACTGTTTTCCACCTTCTTACTGTTTCTTCCTTTATTTCTATTCAATTTTATTCACTAGACTTATACTTTCATATATTTCATATTACTATATTACATATTATTACTATTTCATATGTTCTTGTCCAACATCATTACTCCTCAATAGACAAACATAGACTAACAAAACACATAACATAAAAATATAAAACTTCTTTTTAGAAAGCGGGTTATAACTTTTTGTACAGACGTAAATCAAATTCATGCTCAGCTTATATACTATTTCATATCTTATTTAAAATTCTACATTTTGCATATATCTTCTCCCCTCTTTTCACTCTCTTAATTCTATTTTATTTATTTAATCTCAATTTAAATCATTACACTTGTATCTTTTGTCCGTTCTTTTTCAATTATCCATTTATCTTTCTCTTTAACACAAACTTTTTCCTGTAATGACTGGTTGAAGTATGACATTTTTCTATTTTCCCCCCAAATTTAACACTTAAAATTAGACATAGTTTCTATTCTGATTCTGCTTAGTACATTCTACATAACATTTTAAAATATAAAACATAATAATCTTATAGTATATTAAAAATAGTGTTCCATAACAAATTAGTTAATTAAACATTAATTACACAATCCCTACAGTATTCTATTAACACGTATTTCAAATACAAATACTAAAATACAATCTTGTGTACTTTTGCAGAATCTCTATTTAGATTATATTTTACCCTTTATCTCTGAAAAAAAATTGTTTATTAACATCTTGTTTTAAGCCTTTATAACGTCCCTTCGCTTTATCCCTTCCTTCCTTATCAAATCTAACCTTTTACCCCCCATCTCCAACTTTTAATCTCCCCTCTCTGTTGTATTCCTCTTTTCTGTTGCTTTCTATCATTATATCGATTTTTCACCTTACTTTTCCCTTTCTTGATTGTTTTTTAGAACTTAAATTCTTCATTTTCTTCTCCTTTTTACCCTTTTTAAAATCATATGTCCATTAAAGATGGCTTCTTCTTCATCATCCCAGCCTTTTTCTTGTTGCATTTCCTGGTAAGCAGAAATCGCCATTTCTAAAAAGCAAAATATAGATCCAAAAGAGCCCTTGCCTTCCTCTTCCTCTTCTCTTAGTCTTTCAAATTGCATTTTCAGTTCTTCAACAGATACCATTGTAAAAAGAATTTTTTTTTTAGACAATCCAAATGTTTTCTTAGTCTTTCAAAAGATAGTTAAGGTCCCAAAGTCATCAAGCAATCAAAATCAGCACAGTCAGCACAGTCTGTTTCACTTTCTTCTACTTTCTCCTGGGGCAACATTCAATTACACAATTCCACAGATTTTTGGAAGTTTTATTGCGATTTAATCTCTAATCTTATAAAACTCCAAGCAGTCTCCTTCAACAAACGTTAGTATAAATCATTTACCTCTCTTCCTTCCCACTTAAAGTAAAAAGATTTAAATATCAGTGTTTAGAAATCTAATGTCCCCTTGGCTTCAATTTTGAAAGTTAGTACCTTCTGCTGCCAAAGCAGGTATTTCCGATTTCCATCTGCTGTCTCCGTGGGAAGGAAAGTGAGGAGAGAAAAAAACTTTCCCTTTACTTTCCACCGCAGCTTAACGATCCTCTGGGAAACAATATATCACTTAAAAAGCCAAAGTTCCAGGGCATTCAGATGTTAATTGTCATCCCGGTTCAGCCAAAAGCTTTCTCTGTTTTCACTTCCTCCAGCACATAACTCGTCTGGTTGAGAGGTTCTTTGTGATGGCCATTGCTGACCGTCGCTCCACCACCTTTGGAAAAGGGAGTTAAGCCGGCTGGGAAAGAGGGGTGCGATATCCCCTGACCCTTGCCCGGATCCCCCCTTGCTTCAGCTATCCCTACAGGATAGCTATAGCCTCCTAATCCAATTGGACCTCCAAAGCCTGTCAAAACGGAAGGCCAAGGAGCTTATAGTGGATTATAGAAGGAACAGATCAGACATCCAGCCCTTGCTTATCAATGGAGACTGGGTGGACCAAGTGGTCAGTTTTAAGTTTCTGGGTGTTTCTCTAAAAGAGGACCTGACCTGGGGTGCCCACATTGAAACCCTGGTCAAAAAGGCCCAGCAGAGATTATACTACCTGAGACTTCTCAGAAAACAACAACTGAATGAGAAACTGCTGGTGACCTTCTACCACTGCACCATAGAGAGCATTTTAACATACTGCACCTCTGTATGGTTTGCCAATTGCACAGTGGCAGATAGGAAAGCATTCCAGAGGGTTAATATCATTGCCCAGAAGATCATTGGTTACCCTTTCCCCTCTTTGGAAAAGCTTTATAGCTCCCATTGCCTTAAGAAAATTCAGAACATTCTCAAAGAACCATCTCATCCTGGGAACCCTTTTTTTGAACTATTACCATCTGGCAGATGGTACAGAATAATAAAAACAAGGACAAATAGGCTGAAAAACATCTTCTATCCCAGGGCAGTAGCTCTTTTGAATTCTTCTGTATAGTGCAGTGTTGGTGTGGTGTCGTGAGTTTCCAGTTCAATGTGTGAAGGGTGAAGGATGTTTGTTTGTGTTTATTTTCATGGTCGTGGTCATGATGTGCACTGAAGATGGAGTTTGATTTCATTGTATGAGGTGCAATGACAATAAACTATATCTTCTTCTTGTCTCTACAATTCCTATTCCTATTGTCCATCCACTCATACCAATTTTCACATACTGCATAATACTCCGAATCTTCTTTACCTTTTTTACTCGAGGGTGAGTTTGTCTATTTCTGCACTTTCTAAAATCTTTTGAGTGAGTAGACCTTCTGATGGTATGCTATCCTTTTTTCCAGCATTATGCGAATGCTATCCTTGCGGCTGTAGTTATATGCAAGATCATACAATTTTCTTACAGGGAGACTTTCAAAACAATGGGTGCTGCAGATATTTTTACAACAGGGGCTTGTGGTTCTTACAAATGAGCAACTGTTGGGAAAAACCCCAAGGAAAACATCAAGGAAAAGTTTCATTTTTAAGAATCAAATGAGGATATTTGACCCTGGACAGACCCTCTTTGGATAGAACAGAGAAAATGATTGCAGTGATTTGTGGTAGCTGTTGTAGACTGTTTACAAGTTAAATACATTAATAGGTTGTTAACAGAGGGGTTTGAAGTTTAATTCTGCAGTTGGTTCACCTGTTAGCTACCCTATTTTATATACAGTAGATAGAGGAGGTCAAATTGGCTCAAATAGATACATAGAATTTTACAAAGTTTGGTCCTGTTTCGTAAGGGGGATGATTGTGCCAATGTAGGAAGGAATAGATATATTGTCCCCCTAGCTGAATGCTCTTAAATGTATTGCAGCAATAATAATTTCAGAGATTGCTATCAAAAGTTCCTCATTTCCTGACAAGGATGATCTCGAAAAAAGATATGCTTATTTCCTAGCAGTTGTGCACTCAGCTCTTTCAGAGGTGGGTGTGTTGCTTTTACACCAACTCTCCTGAACATATATAAAGCAATTATGTAGAATTTTTCAGATATGCATGAGTGGTCACAGTTCCTTTGAAACCAGAACTAAGATTAAAAAGAAAAAGCTTGCCATTAAGAATAAGAATTGCATCGATCTAAAAGGAGATTTTCTAGTAGTCATCTTCAAAGAGAAGGTAAGACATTAATACCAAAAAAAAAAAAAAAATCCTTGTCATTAAATTCTCCTCTATCTATGATCCTTCATCATATATACAGCTTTGTCTCCAAAGAATTTGATGGAGCCACTTTGAATACCTTCTGATTAAAATGTATCAAAATAAACTAAATGCTTTTGTTTGTATTGATCTGTCATCTTCCCTTTGTATTAGCTCTGTAGTGATGCCAATTATTGAAGTCTGAATGTTACTCTGTTCATCCTGGTAATATTTAGAATAGAATAGAATAGAATTCTTTATTGGACAAATGTGATTGGACACACAAGGAATTTGTCTTGGTGCATATGCTCTCAGTGTACATACTAGAAAAGATACATTCATTAAGAATCAAGAACCATAAGGCACAACACTTAATAATAGTCATAGGGTATAATAAGCAATAAAATCATACTAGGAAAGAGTCAATATAAATCGTAAGGATACAAGCAACAAGATTATAGTCATACAGTCAAAAGTGGGAGGGGATGGGTGATAAGGAGGGATGAGAAGATTAATAGTAGTGCAGACTTTGTAAATAGTTGAACAGTGTTGAGGGAATTATTTGTTTAGCAAAGTGATGGCATTCAGAAAAAAACTGTCCTTGTGTCTAGTTGTTCTGGGGTGCAGTGCTCTATATTGTCGTTTGAGGTTAGGAGTTGAAACAGTTTATGTCCAGGATGTAAGGGGTCTGTAAATATTTTCAGAGCCCTCTTTTTGACTTGTGCAGTATACAGGTCCATGCAGTATATTTCCAATTCTTCCACTGAATACAGGTGCTTTGTGGAAAAATTAGCCTGATAAACTCTTTACAATATTGCAGCCTTTTTTCCTAATATGTAGAGTGACTATAGGTTTTTCTTGATTATTTCCTACCATTTCTTTTTCTCACCTCAGATCCCATCAACCCCATTTCATATTCAGACTGAAATTGCTTTTTAACCCATGCAATCCATGAGGATGGTGATAATCATCATCATGATGCAAAAATTTTACATGTTTTGAGTGAGCTTCTGCTCATGTACACATTCTGTATATGATTCATTTTGATTAGTAAAATACAATTTTTGGTCCTATTCCATACATCAAATTCAGAAGCTTAGAGCATTTCATTTTTCTTAGTTTAACAAAACCAAATTACCTTCCTTCCTTCCCATTCATTAATCCATGTGGCTTACTATTTAAAGTCACAATATTAATTGGAAATCTTCCATATTTCATGAGTACACCCAGGGGTGGGATTCAGCCAGTTTGCATCACTTTGGGAGAACCAAAGTAACACCAGATAGGACCCTAGATGACCCATAGATGGAAGATGACTTTCAATACATCATTGCCTTGATGAATCAAGATTTTCACATAACACTTTTTAATCAGAAAAGCAAGTCCAGATCATCACCCTTATTTCAACCATACAGACCGAGTCCTTGCATGCTTAATGGTGAGGACAGGACTGCTAATCTAGAGATCACCTTGCAATATGCAGTTTTAGAGACTAAGACTAATGCAAAACAGTTTCTCTTTTGTTCCAACAGGAGTATCTGCAGCCTGAGAAGGAAGAGAAAAGACTGGAGCATTATGGATACGACATCCCCCTCTCCTTTCATTGTCTCAAGACAAATCATTGCAACAACCGCTAGCAAAAACATAACCTGCTATTATTCTGGCAAAAAGGAAGAAGTGCATATTTTTGCAATCTTGACTATGGTTTTTTGTTTATTGGGAATGTTGGGCAATGGCCTTGTGATCTGGTTCCTGGGCTCCTCCGTTAAGAGGAACACTTTTGCCATTTATATTATCAACCTCTCTGTTGCGGACTTTGGTTTGCTCACCTTTGAGCTGATTATCGAAATCCACTGGCTTTTTACACATTTGTATTGTGACTTTCCCGTCGAACTCTTCCAAACAGGCCTGCTGTTAATGTACAGTGCGGGGCAATTTCTCCTGACAGTCATCAGCATTGATAGGTGTGTTTCAGTCCTCTTCCCAATTTGGTATCGATGCCACCGGCCGGTGCATATGTTTCCTGCTGTGTGTGCAGTTATCTGGGCCATTTCCTTCATCCTCTCTTCAATTTACTTCACAATTGGAAGTGTTCATAAATATAAACTGAAATATCGCCTGAAATATCAGTTCTTTGTTAATGCTGTGCTTTGTCTCCCACTTATGACCATCTCCAGTGTCACCTTGTTTATCAAAATCTGCTTCATATCCAAAATCCAAAGGCGGAGGAAGCTTTTGACAGCTGTCTTGCTCACACTTTTCTTCTTTTTAGTCCTGGCTTTTCCACTAAATGTCTTTTATTTTATCCGGTATTTTTCAACGTATATACATCCCAACATTCTATATTATGGCTACTTGTGTATCTGCATTAACAGCAGCATTAACCCTCTGATCTATTATCTAGTGGGGAGACAGAAGGGTAAAACTCAGAGAAGCATCAAGGACTTGCTTCAGAAACTTTTCAAGGAGGAAGAAAATTGTACTAATCAAATGGAAACTTCAGAAGGTGCCACGATCTGAACTCTTTAATTTCACCATTGTCATCCATAAGAAATAATCATTTCTTTCCAAGCAAGCCCATAATTTATTTATTTTTATTTAATGGAAACTGATCTCTATACTGATTAATGTGTGTGTGAATCCACAATTTGTGCAGACAATTATCTTTGTGCAATATCAAAACATTTCTCAAGTAATCTATTTACCTAGTATCTCCAATCTGATGATTAATTAGCTTGTTTTAGTTCAATTCTAACTTTGAACTTCGGTGTCTAACCAGTAGGATCATTGTTAAGAATTTAAGTGGACATTCACATTTTTGAAGGCATTCATCATAGAAAGGCCAAGCCAAGGAACAGGTAGCTTTCAAAATATCTTAGCTTCTATCAAGTATATGTACAATGGTGAAGGATAATGGAATTCTAGTTCAGTGTTATCTGGGGAATCCTATATATCTCCATAAGGCCAGGATTCATCAAATCCACTGTATCAAAAGCAGACAACTGATACAACAATTATGAAATCACATTGAAATGGAAAAAGTTGTATGATTCCAGCAGAAAAGAATAATATTTATAAACTGGCCTCTCTTCCTCCATATGTGTGTGTTTATGTGTGTGTATGTGTGTATATGTGTGTGTGTGTGTGTGTGTTTGTGTGTGTATTGGTTTTCTGAGGTTTTCGCGGGTATTTCTATTTTTAAACTGATAGTTTAAAAAAATGAATCCAAATAGGTGGGTAAGTAGGTAGGTTGATAGGTAGGCTAGATAGATGATAGAAAGAATGAAAGTGATAAATAAGAGATGAATGAGAGATGAAGGATTAGGTATGTAGATAGGTAGGGAGGGAGGGAGAGAGAGGGAGGGAGGGAGGGAGGGAGAGAGAGAGAGAGAGAGAGAGAGAGAGAGAGAGATGTTAAAATGGAATGCCAAAAATAATCTTCTAGAAAGGGTTTCTCAACCAAAGCAGACAGGTTTATAATCTGTGTACTCCTAGAATTCCATAGCCAGACAGTTCACACATCTTAAAATGTTGGGGGGAGGATTCACTACTAGAGATGTTTGTCTGGTCAAGAAGATGTCATCCCAGTGCCATCTTTCTATTAGTTTTGAATTTGGTATAGTTAAAAATTTTTAATCTGCATAGTATTAATATTTAAATATATTTAACTGTTTTTCTGCTTTATAACTTGTAAGTCACCTTATAGGGGAAATGGGTTGTTTAAAATTTAAAAAATAAAAATAAATAAAATAAAGTCCTTTGTAGAGTTGTAATTGCAGGAAAGTTCTTATCTTGGATGGCAAACCTCAGATGAAGAATGTTTACAAAACAAATACAACTCAGGCAAACAAAGTCACTGATGTAAAGGAGGATTAGAGAGAGGAAGTAAACTTTAACTAGAGATAATTAATTGTGTTAATTACTATGCTAAACAGTAACGAAATTTAAGCAATAACCAAAGTTAAGCAATGTTAGAGGATTACTAAAAATGTGTATAAATGTAAGACTAGACTCCAATAAAGTTCATCATGATTCATTTGATCATGATCAAACACCTCGACTGCCTCTTCATTACAACAAGTAGCGCATGAACAGGGACCCTCTTACTTCGTCCGGCAAGGATTTGGTGCACCTTCAACCCTTTGTGGTTTCTTCAACCTTTTGGTTTCTGTAAGTATGGGGTCTTTACTTTCTGAGGAACAAAGGAAGCATGTAGATGAATTAGGCTATTTGTTGAAGAAAAATAATACTGAGGTACTACAGAGAAATCTCTTAAGGCTGGTCCAGGAGATTGCAGCTCAGTGCTTATGATATCCAGAAGAGGGGTCTTTAAAATTAACTGTTTGGGAACATATAGGGAAAACATTGCATACTGAACCTCGACCAAAAATAGAAGTTTTGCAGGTGTGGCATTTATGTAGACATGCAATTGAAAAATTTGGTCACAATGAACTTTCTCTTTTACACCTCCACCTTCACGTTATACTAATGTCATTTATACCCCTTCTTCAACTGAGTATATGTCTTCAATTCTCTCAGCTTCTGCAGATACAGGCAAAAGCCTCCTGACTCTATTGTTCAGTTTTCTTTTCAGAAAATGGTTGAGAAAAAGGATGCCTCTGTCTCAGGAACAGAACTTGCAGAATTAGTGTCTGTTTGCCCAGTACAATATCGTCCTAGTCAGGGGCCACAGCTTGGACTGCAAATAGCTGAATGGGAGGGTCTGCCTTATCAGATCTTAAGAGAGTTCAAAAAAAGCAGTTACAAACTATGGGGTTAGTGGTAATTTTACAAGAGGACTTGTAGAAGGAATAAAAAATGGTTATACAATGATCTCTGAAGATGGGAAGCAAATATTACTTGACTCCTCCAGCAGTCTCTCTCACTCCTCCCCAGCCACAGCTTGTAGTGCTGGGATTGATTTAATCACTCAAGAGGAAATTGAGTTTAAATTTCCCTTGGAAGTTAAAATTTTTCCATCTCAATTTGAAGGACCTCTTCCTTCAGAATTAGTTGGCTTAATTTTGCCTCATTCTTCTGCACACAAAAAGGGCTGTTTTGTTGTGCCTGGTGTAATAGATTCAGATTACCCTGGTATCCTTATGATTCAGATTTGGGTGAATCTTCCTCAAATTCTTCCTTGTAATTCTTCCGTTCTTCAATTGTTTCTTCTTCTATATGAAAACCCATCTCCTGGTATAGGTAATTGTGGAGATGCAGGATTTGGATCAACTTCTTTATCTGTAGGCTTACTTCATCAGCTGAACTCCTCTCTCTTCCTTAATAAACAACCATTTCAAGGGTTATTGGATACTGGAGTAGATGTTACTGTCATCTCCTCTTTGCAATGGCCAGTACAGTGGCAAAAATGACAGTTTCTTCATTGTGGGGAATAGGAGGTTCTACAGCTGCTTGGCAGAGTGTTCAAGAAATTAATGTTACAAAATCTGCTGGTAAGTTTTTTTTTTCCTACAACCATACATTCTAGATATTCATACTAATATTTGGGGCCGTGAAATCCTTTCTCTTCTTAATGCTCATTTGATTCTTGATGATGGCTCTTCCTCTTAAATGGCTCTGTTCTATGCTGGTTTGGGTGGAACAATGACCATTATCAGGGGGGAAAACTTGCTGCTTTGCAACAATTGGTTCAAGAACAATTGGCTGCTGGTCATATAGAAGCTTCTACTAGTCTTTGGAATACTCCTATTTTTGTTATTAAAAAAGAAAAATGGGAAATGGCGCCTCCTGCAGGATTTAAACTTGATTCCTAATTTTTATAAATTATTGGTAGTTGATCTTAAAGACTGCTTTTTTACTATACCTTTGCAGCCTCAAGACAAAGGAAAATTTGCATTTAGTGTCTCAGTTTTTAATAATAGCATGCCCACAAAATGATATCATTGGCGAGCGTTGCCTCGGGGAATGCTTAATTCCCCTACACTTTGTCAATATTTCGTGGATAATGCTCTTCAACCCTTTAGGAGAAAATTTCTTTCCTATTTAGTCTATCATTATATGGATGATATATTGATAGCAGCCCCAGAGTTTGATGAATCTAAATTGTTAAAAGAGTTAATGGATATTGTGGCACAACAGGGATTGTATATAGCCTCAAACAAAATTCAAAAGGTAGAACCTTATACCTACTTAGGACATAGAATGTTGCACAATTTCTCCATTCCAATACTTCCTGACTTACAAGTACAGAAATCATATACCTTAGTTCAATGGCAAAAATTACTTGGCATTATTAATTGGGCACGCCCATTCTTCTACATTACAACTGGTGAAAAGTTGCCCTTATTTCAGTCTTTGAAGGGAGCACAATCACCAGGAGATCTAGTTGTATTAACTGATCTTCAAAGAACATGCCTTCAAGAAATATTGAATAAGTTTAAGCATTGATATGTGAACAGGATAACATCCTTAACAACAGGACTTTGTTTAGCTATTCTTCCCACTGCACCCTTACCCATGGGATGTCTTTATTCTAATGCCTCTCCACAAGCAGTCAACATTCATGAATGGATTAATTTGTCAGCTACTCCACCTAAAAACATTTATCCTTATCAATCAGCATTAGAGGATTTGATTATTAAAGGTGATAAACGAGCCTTACATCTTACAGGACAGGATCTTATTAGCATAGCTTTCACTCGTACAAAAGTTGAACATGAGCATTTGATGATGATTTCAGAATCATATCAGATAGCCTTTTCTCAATATGTGGGAAACTTGTTGTATTCTTTACCCAAGGATCCTAGAATAGTGGTTACTACTACTTTAAATCTGGCCTTTTCTTCCATTTTGTGCGAAATCCTATTTCTAAAGCTCTTAAAGTTTTTACTGATGGCTCACCTACAAGGGGTGTGGTCATCTGGCAGATTCAACAACAATGGTATTCTATATTTACTGCCATTCAGACTTCAGCTCAACGTGCTGAGCTGGCTGCTACGATTTTGGCTTTACAATTGTTCAATGACCAACCTATTAACTTGATCATTGATACTTAGTATGTGTATTTAGCTATGCAATCTCTTTTTCTTATTGTGCTCTCTCTTTGGATAAGAATTTGTTAACCTTGTTTTTATCTTTAAAGAATAGTTTGGAAACTCGCTTGTATTCTTTGTATGTAGAACACATTTGGAGTCATACTCCCTTTACTAATGCCTTGACTGAAGGAAATCAGAAGGCAGATGAATCCTTAAAGGATCTTGCATCTTTGTTTGTTGATCCTGTTGATAGCCATTCTTATTTTCATCAAAATGCCAAATTGCTTGCAAAGCAATTCAAAATTTCATTATCTCAAGCCCGGGATATTGTCCATGCTTGTCCAGCTTGTCAGCAACTGGCTGTTCCCTTTCCAGTGGGTGTCAACCCACGAGGAACCCAAGCTAATCAAATTTGGCAAATGGATGTAACTCAATTTTCAACCTTTAAGCCATACTCGTTATCTTCACGTCTATTGACACTCATTCACATTTCCTTTGGGTTACTGTTTCAAAACATGAATGTACTTCAGATGTTATTTCTCATTGCCTATCCTCTTTTGCTATAATGGGTCAGGCTTCTCAGTTGAAAACTGATAATGGCCTAGCTTATATTAGTAAGGAATTTCAAACCTTTTGTCAGAAATGGAATATTACTTTAGTGCACGGAATTCCTTACAACTCTCAGGGTCAAGCTATAGTTGAGTGAGCTCATCGTACTTTTAAGGCATTGTTTCAGAAACAATTACAAACTGAGTCTGGCCTTTACCATCTGTGAAAGATTCAAAATCTCATTGCTGTAGCATTATATACTTGGAATTATTTAACCTTTTTAGATTCTCTTGCAGGCTCAACTGTTAATTTGCATTTTCGAACTACTGAATCTTTAGCAAGGCCTTTGGTAAAGTATCACCAAGCTCCAGATCCAACCTGGAAAGCCCTACACTGCTGATCACCTGGGGTTGTGATTACGCTGCCATAGAAGATCCTTCTACTGGACAAGCAGTGTGGGTTTCAGTGTGCTGTGTTTGTCCATATCATGGCATGGCATCAGGGCCTTCACAATCCGATTCTGGATTTCAATCTTTATCTGAACACAGAAGTCCGTCTTCCAAGGTCGAAGCGCCCACAACCCATCACTTGGGGCCAGATTAAATCTACTACATTTCAAGCTCAACAACAACTGCAACAGGCGTCATTACCTCAGACGCCTAAAAATCTTGTTCCTGCTGTTTTTGCTATTATTACTGCTAATTCTGTTACAATTTTACTTTGCATTTTCTTGTTTATGGTTACTGATGTTTCTGCTCAAAATGACATTTCTATGGTTCGTCTTAACCATAATTTGTGGGTTCGTCATGCCCAATACATGTTTATGATCCATGGCACAAATATTACTTTATACTATGAGGTTCCTCTCAACTTGCTTGTATATTAAGAACGTCAAGGAAATGAGGTGGGTGACACAAACAAGATTGCTATATTTCACTCTGAGAAGCAGATTGCAAAAACAGTTTTGAGATCACTTGAACTTTTCCTGAAGCATGTCTAGGTGCTTCAGGAGGGCTAGCTTCCAATTTTGTATACTCTGTCCCTTATATGGGTAGACCAGGTTGCCCTGATAGGAAAAACAATTAATCTCTCCCCTAGTACAGCCTTCAAACCAAGGAGAGCCCGTGACTTAGTGGTTAATACATCTACCTAATATGCAAGTAGCCTGGATTTGAATCCCAGAAGGGTATGGCTAGCTGATGAGAGCTAAATAGCTTGAAATAGATCTATACTAGTCTTCCTTTATTTCTTGTTGGTAAATATAAATTTAATGCAGAAGCGGTGGATGTTCCAACACACTTAAATTCCTTTATGCTTTTTTAAAATGTTTACTAGCTTTGGTTTCTCTTCTCTTCTTGGCAAGTTTCATAGTTTGTTCTGACATCCAGTTTTCTTTCTCTTCTTCTTTTATTTTTGGCAGTCTCTTTACATATTCATCCTTAACAACCTCTTTAACTTAATTCCATAATTCCTCTAGTTCTCTCTCAGCGGTTCCTAATTTTCTCCTTGAAAATGGTGGGTATACATTCATGATGATATTGTAGAAAAAATGACTACAAATAACTTCTCCTCCTCCTCCTCTTCATCCTCTTTCTCTTTCTCTTTCTCCTCCTCCTCTCCTTCTCTCCTCCTCCTATTCTGGCTTGCATATAGGCAGCTTATGATGTGTTGCACAGTAAGCACATGGCCATGTCAATATGCTCCTCCAGGACAATGAGGCAGAACATCTGGAATTGGAGGGGAGCAAGCTATGATAAACCAACTGAGAAATAATTGAGGAAAGTTGTCTCATTAGAAAGGCATCTCTGTCCAGAAAAGAAAAATATTTGGTACCAGATATATATCTACAATGCCATCAAACCCATGGTTACTTTGGCTCTTTCATGAAGAACTAAGAATCTCGGACCAACACAAATTAAACATAAGCTCTGGCTGAGAATAGAATAGAATAGAATAGAATAGAATAGAATAGAATAGAATAGAATAGAATAGAATAGAATACTTCATTGGCCAAGTGTGATTAGACACACAAGAAATTTGTCTTAGTGTAAATACTCTCACTATACATAAAAGAAAAGATTCATTCATCAAGAGTCAAGAATCATAAGTTACAACACTTAATGATAGTCACAGGGTACAATAAGCAATCAAATCGTACTAGGAAACAGTCAATATAAATCGTAAGTATACAAGGGACAAAGTTACAGTCACAAGTGAGAGGGGATGGGTGATAAGGAATGATGAGACGATTAACGGTAATAGTAGTGCAGAGATAGTGTAACCCCTTCAGAGCTAATTTTGGGGAAATACAGAAAATGCCCTGTCATTCTGTAAACAAGCTTTAGGTCTTGTTGGCATTGAGACTGATCCAGTTCCTCCCCATCCAGACTCCATCAATGTCTAGACATTGAAACAGGACCTCCAGTGTGACTTCTCATATAATATATTATGTGGGCTTATAACCTGCCGATTATGCTTTTAACTTAATTTTAATGAGGTTTAACATGGTGTTAGAAAATTGGCCCTTCAGCTGCTGAAATAACATTTGCTGCAATAATTTCCTTCCCTTCCCTACTTTCCTTAGACCTTATGAGGATGGATGATGACTCCCACTTCAAATCAGGAAGTCCTAAGGATGAAGAATCGATATAGTTAGTGTGCTGTGGCGTAACCTCTTAAGCCCTGAATCTATTAATGCAATTGGAGGTAATGTCAGAAGGTATCGCTGTCTCTTTTAGTGTCCCTCATTGCCACTTGAAAGCAAAATGGCATTCAAACTGCTACATTTTATTTCCCAGTGATTTTGAGAAATTAGTTAGTATTTCATGACTTTGGTTACACATTCATGGCACCAGGGATCTGATGTTCTCCAGAACATGGAACTCTGCCTTCCACTGACATCAGTCAGAATAATCAGCAGTGAGGGTTGTTGGGAGTTATAATGAAAAGCATTTAGAATACTTATGGATAAAAAGCTTGTATCTATATTATATTATATTATATTATATTATATTATATTATATTATATTATATTATATTATATTATATTACATTACATTACATTACATTACATTACATTACATTACATTACATTACATTACATTACATTACATATAGCAGCTATTCTCCAGCCACACAAGAACAGAGAATTGGAATTATCAAAGTTAACTTTTGATTAAAAAAAAATTGTCCACCAATCTTTGCATTAAAAAAAGTCTATTTCTGTAATAAGGATTGGTTTCCTTTTGTTCTCTTTCTGTCAACAGATCAGACTCTGGATGGTTAAATTTGGTTAAGAGTTCTGGTAGTGACGATGTTGCAAATGTATTACATGAAGCCTATATTTTAATTCTAAGCTTGAGAAATAATATCAAGGTAAATATGAATGTTGTAAATGGTGGAATGGTGAAAAATGTAGCACAAAGATGTCTATACCCAGACGACACACTGCTTGAGATAAAAATGGAATCTTTGTAATTTTGTAATATTTTATTTGAAAAATAAATAAAAAATACTATGCAAAAAGAATGTTTCTACTTCTCCATTTGATGTTCGATTTAATAATCTAACATGAAATCTTATCAATTGATTCATTGCAGTTATTTGTGTTTTAGGACTGGTGGGAAATGGAAAGACAATTTATATTCTGACCAATTCCATTAAGAGAAATTCTTTTGCCATTTTCATCTTGAATCTCTCCCTCACTGATTTTGTGTCCTCAAATTCCAGTTGTTGCAGTTATATTTGTAGTGGTGTCACTTCTGGGTCACAGAACTGACCTTGTCCATACCATTCAATTCTTTTTTTTTTTTAGCTCTTCTTCACTGCTAGTCGGTTTCTGCTGATGGCCATCAGCCTGGACAGGTGTGTGGTGTTCACTTCCCACTCTGGCATCGCTGCCATCACCCTCTATATTTCTCCAAACTTGTTTGTGGCCTCATCTGGATCCTCTCTTTCTTGATCTCTGCTGTAGACGTCATTCTCCCCCGGATCAGCAGCTCACCTTTGCTTTTCCAGCTTATTGCGAATGGTTTACTTTGTACACCTGTTATGATTGTCTCCACTGCAACCCTTTTGATTCACATGAGGTCTACATTGCAATGCAATCAAAAGGAAGTGTTAGGAATAACATAAGTTACCTAACATAGTTTGGGTAAAATAATATATATAAACTATGATTGTAAGTTTAAGTGTGTGTCACTTTAAAACTGCAAAGCATGTAATTTTGGGTGTGGTGTGAAACCACCATAAGAGGGAGCAAGAGAACCTGATTCATTCGCTGACAATTACTGGATTGCATTGGATGGTTGATGGTTTGTTAGCTGCGTGTTTTCCCTACTGCTGAGTTGCTGAAGGAAGAGAGGAGTTTTTGACTTCTTCATATCTCTACTGCGAGGAGATATATCACTGGACTGATATTTGTAAGTTTACTGACCTGTCTTTTTCGACACTGGAATTTGCAACTGAATAATCCCTGGATGGACTGAACTAGTGAATGATATATGGACTGTTTGACTATGCTATAACTCTTACTGGAATAAACTATTTAATTAGCACTGTGTATCTGTTTTACTGAGTGTAAGCTACAAAAACGTTTATCTCACATATTTTGCCTGCCTGACTGACTGCCCTGCAGATTCTGCTAGGGTGTATCCCTAACAGGAAGCTGCTCACCAGCACTTTGCTGGTTCTTCTTTGTTTCCTCCTTCTCTCTCACCCAATAAATGCCTTTTATGTCATTGCACATTTGGATCTACTTCATAACGTTCTCATGACCATTGGATTTGGATGTGCCTCTCTCAACAGTAGCACCAACCCTCTTCTTTATTTCTCAGTTGGGAGGAAGAAGAGGGGAAGAGAGCAGCCCAGAATATCTTTCAAACTTGCTCTGCAAAGAGTTTTCAAAGATGAACAGGACAGCGCAGAAGACCAGAAAGCTCTGAAGGAAGACAAGTTGTGAAGTGTTGCTGACCCTGTATATTCAATATTTTCTACTGTTGCTTAATTTAGTATATAATATGTGTTTTCAATAAGGATGTGTAACACGGATGTGCTCTACAAGAAGCAGCTACAACACTCAAAACCACAAAAAAAAAAAAAAAACATGGTTGCGTTCATAGTTTTTAAAACTAGCAAAACATTTATATGAAAGATGTCTTTCATTTTGTTCCATTTGTTGCTTTGTTTTCATAATAAGAGTTTTGTAGCAGTAATTGTTAGTTCATACTGGATGAAATGTTTTAAAGCTTTAGCCTTTATCATCATTTAAAATGTGATGCTTTGTTGCATATTTTCCAGTCATTATCATCAAATGCTAGAGTTTGAAATTCAATCAGCCTCTATAATTAACTTAGTAACTTCCATTAATAGCTTAGTAACCTCCATTTTTGAAATGAAATTGTTGATTGAATTGTAAGTTATTTGAAAGCTTGAACAGTTTTAAATGTTGGGGTACATTGATGTCTGTTTATATTTTACATTATGCATAGTAGATTTTATATCAGTTATAAAAGTAGCACAAGTAAATCAGTGGTGGGATTCAAAAATTGTTACTACTGGTTCTGTGGGCATGGCTTCGTGGGCGTGGCGTGGCTTGGTGGGTGTGGCAGGGGGAGGATAAAATCCCATTCCCTCTGCACTCCACTAACCTGATTTCCAGCTCTGTTCTCCTGTGCAGGGCAACAAAAGAAGACCCAGCCAATCAACTGGGACTCGGGAGGCAGAGAATAGATGGGGGCGGGGCCAGTCAGAGTTGGTATTCTGAATTACTCAAAATTTCCACTAGTGGTTCTCCAAACTACTCAAAATTTCTGCTACTGGTTCTCCAGAACTGGTCAGAACCTGCTGAATACCACCTCTGAAGTAAATTATCCTTCAAGTCAGCCTTTATCCTTCAAGAATGACTTGAAGAACAATTTATTTGTGCTACTTTTATATCTGTTATAAAATCTACTATGCATAATGTAAAATCTGCACTCTGTAGATGTACTCCTTTGAAGAGAAGTATCAGTGAAATGACTTATATTTTTAGCCAGAGAAAAGAGATGAAAAAAAGAACCAAACCAACCTCATAGAAAATATTCAACGATTAGAAGGCAGTTGGGAAGAACAGAAAACCATGAAGGAAGACCAGTTTCGTTGTACTCTTCAAACAATAAAAGAAGAGTTTTTTTAATCTTCTTCTTCTTTTTCTTCAGCGTTTGTCTCGCGCTCGGGCGAGGTCCGCTAATGTCCTTGAGTACTGCTTCCACACCTCTCTGTCTGCCACGTATGTCGGGTCTGCCTTCGCGATCTCTAGATCGGCCTTGATCGTGTCCATCCAGTGTTGTTTAGGTCTACCACGCGGTCTCGCTCCTCCTAAAGAAGAGTTTTTTAATATTTTCACATAATTATATTTAATGGAAGATATATGGAATAAGATTGTGTAATTTAAATAATTATAGGAAATAGAGTAAAAGGAAACCTTGCTGTATAAATAATCCAAGAAATGAAATATGATATTGATGATCTAGAAAATGTCAGACATATTATTCTATATTTTATCCTTTTTAACTTTTAATTTTAAATTTATCACATTCTTACAGTTATATTTACTTTTACAATAAAGTTTGCTTCTAGATTTTCTTCTTTTCAATGCATTTGAAAAATACGTGAGTTTTATTGTTTTAAATCTTTTTGCTTCCTACATGGCTTCCAATGTTTGGTTAAGTGACAGCCCTTGCTGGCCTGTCCTCTGTCTATAGAATACAGAATCATGAAGTTGGAAGGAAGAATTTAAACAGAATTTAAAGGCCACCGGATGTTTTCACTCAGATTCCTTCTCCTGACAAGATCTAGTCAGATATTTATTAAGTTTATTTTGGGTACTTACAGGAAATCATCATGCTGAGTTTGCAGAGATAAAACAAGTTCCTCTTTTTCCTTCAATGTTGGCTTCCTAAGTTCTGTTTCCTCAAAGCATCTCTACCACAGGGCATCAACGGGTGAAAGTGGATTCATCAAATAAATTTCATTTTCTGGGCATCCTTTGGTCTTAAAATAGAGCTCCTGGTTATCATCCCCAAGAAACCTGTTGTCCAGGTGTAGCTCATGGAAATTGTGTTATATGAAGAGAATCATAGAATAACAGAGTTGGAAGGGACCTTGGAGGTCATCTAGTCCAATCCCCTGCTCAATCAAGAGATCTGCCTAGGATCAAACTCAAAGCCTCTCTATTGTGAGTAACTATTGGATGTAACCATAAGCTGCCCAGAGTAGCCCTGTGGTAAGATGGGCAGGCCAATAAATGGAAAGAAAGAAAGAAAGAAAGAAAGAAAGAAAGAAAGAAAGAAAGAAAGAAAAAATGAAAGAAAGAAAGAAAGAAAAGGAAAGAAAGAAAGAAAGAAAGAGGGAGGAGGGAGAGAGAGAAAGAAGAAAGAAAGAAAGAAAGAAAGAAAGAAAGAAAGAAAGAAAGAAAGAAAGAAAGAAAGAAGGAAGGAAGGAAGGAAGGAAAGAAAGAAGGAAGGAGGAAAGAAAGAGAGAGAAAGAAAGAAAGAAAGAAAGAAAGAAAGAAAGAAAGAAAGAAAGAAGGAAGGAAGGAAGGAAGGAAGGAAGAAAGAAAAGAGGAAGAAGGAAGGAAAGAAGGAGAAAGAAAGAAAGAAAGAAAGAAAGAAAGAAAGAAAGAAAGAAAGAAAGAAAGAAAGAAAGAAAGAAAGAAGCCCTCTTCTGCTGTGGATAGGCTGAAAGATGGGTTGGATGGGTATGTAAGATACTATGGTTTCATCCAATAGGTTGATTTTAAGAAAACAGTAGTTCAGATCTGACTGACAAAAAAGTGCTTTTGACTATGTGAATTTTCGAACTAGGCTCCTGGTTGTCTGAAAGTATGGCTACTTCTTCTGGTGTCCCTCATTGCCACTTGAAAGCAAAGCTGCATTCAAACCGGCAGAGAAAGGCTACATTTGTGTGTTGAATTGTGGCAAACTTTTGGTAGAAATCAATGACCTGATGTTGTCCAAACTTGGGAAATTCCAAATTTGGAATCCGCCAGAATGGGAAATAATGAGGACTGTTGGGAATTATAATGAAAAACATCTAGAGGACTTAAGGATAAAAATCTTGGTTTTGTGATCACTGCAGCAATTCTCCAGCTACACAAGCAAAAGAGAAATTGGATTGCTGAAATTACCTTTTAATTGTCAATTTAAAAAAAGAACAGTTCCACATAAATCTCTGTGTTGCTATAATAAGAACTGTAATAAGAACTTCTCATTCTGTTAGCAGGTACTTTCCAAGGTCCCTTCTATTCTGTTAAGATTGCATAGAACTTGTAGTGCACTACATTCAATCTGGGTTGCCTTCATATAGATATGACTCTGGGGAATTTACACTCTTGAGGATATAACTGAACTATACCAGCATGACTAGTAATATTGAAAGTACCCAGAGTCCCACAAGTTCTGCATTTGACCTTCAAATGAATCAAAGATCTCTTTTATTTCAGCATTTTTAAAATTAAACAGATATTTCTAAGATGTTAAGAAGGAAGACATGGCAGAAGGCTCTTTCCCTACTTCTGAGTAAAGGGATGTTTGAAATGCTCACAAAACACAGGTAGCATTCATTGTTCATCAGTGATTGCATTTGGATGTCCTAATCTTTATACATTGATCAACCCTATTTTTAAAAGTATCCATACTAATGGCAACCAGGATCCTTTAAAACTATGGTAATCATTTCAAATGTTAAACTTATGCACTGTGTGAGTACATATCTTTTGCCTGACTTAGATCCAGTCAGTGTCATTGGATGATTGTTAGAAAGAAGAACTCCATGATTTTATATAACCATTTTGTGCTTCTCAAAAAAACAGGAAAATCTGGCCAGGATCAGATGTAACAGTCATGAGGAGGAATGTGAATATTCAAATAGACCATAGTTTAGAAGTTAAGGTGTTGGCCTTCAACTGCAGATTCCTTAGAACCTTGTAATGATATGCAAACATGCAGTGGTATGTGGGAATGACCTTGGCAAAGAGGAGAAAGAGTTACAGCCTTAACAAACATTGTGCAAAATAGCAACAGCAATAGCACTGTATATACTGTTTCACAGTGCTTTATAGCTCTCTCTAAATGGTTTACAGAGTCAACCTATTGCCTCAACAATCTGGGTCCTCATTTTACTGACCTCGGAAGGATGGAGGACTGAGTCAACCTTAAGCTGGCCAGGATCAAACTCCAGGCAGTTGGCAGAATTAACATGCAATACTGCATTCTAACCACTGTGCCACTATGGCTCCAGAAGGGTATCTTAACCCACTGGGGGGGTGGAAATGACTTTAAATCTTCATGCAAAAATTTCAAAAGTTGCTAATGTTGGCAAGCAAAGGAAGAAATTGACTTTGGATTCAATTTCAGGTGTTTTCTCAGTCTTATAGTTATTATAAATAGGGATGAAATTGGACTGATTTTCAGTCTGATGTTTGTTTCTCCTTCAAAGTTGCTATGAAGTCTCTATAAATCCACACACCCCTGCAAATTTGTAGAAACATTTTCTCTTTCTCCTTTCAGTATTACAGAAAAATGCAAAGGAAATCCCTCTGTGGCATAGATATCGGTTCCTGTTGCTCAATAAATTCTTCTTTCTTACAACAGAAACATCAGCTACAGACAAAACTGGGTTCATCTGGATTCTCAAGGAGATCTGTTGGTTCTCACCAGGGATTACTGAAAATCATCACCAGGTATGTCCTCGGCTCAAATAGAGCTTTTACCATGGGAACTGTTATATGAAAAGAACTCTTAGTTCAGGGTGAGCCTTGGAAACTGCTAGAATATGATGGTTTGATATCACATATCTTTCAGAAAGATCATTCATAGAATAACAGAGTTGGAAGGGACCTTGGAGGTCATCTAGTCCAACCCCCTGCTCCAGCACAGATGATTAGTTACTTAAAAATTGAACAGTCGAGATATATCATATCTACATGTACTTCCTCAGCACTGTAATTCTTAGCCAACATAACCATGCATATCTTCACCTCAAACTGCTTGCAGTAAAAACAGTAATAGCCTTGAGTTTTCAAATCTGTTTGGAGACTATGTGGACAATTTGGATGCATCCACTATAGAGTGATTTAGAGCATTTCCATTTTTACCACTGCTAATTATGAGCACAAGGCTAATCTTTTTTTAAGGAGTTTGCAGAGTTGAACATGTGGTTCCCACAACCTATCTGCAGTGATCCACTGTTCTGCTCTTGCTGTTTGGGACAAATGTGGTTACTTATCAATAATATCCTTTCCAGAGGTGGTATTCAGCAGGTTCTGACCAGTTCTGGAGAACTGGTAGCAGAAATTATGAGTAGTTCGGAGAACCGGCAAATACCACCTCTGACTGGCCCTGCCCCCATCTATTCTCTGCCTCATGAGTCCCAGCTGATTGGCTGGGTCTTCTTCTTCTTTTTTTGTAAAAAATTTATTTAGGTTTTCACAAAACATAATACAAATAAAATATCTTTTTTTGAGAATAGCATGGTCCCGGGTTATCACTTCTCCATACAGACACAAACTCAATTTCATATTCATCTTTGTGTTCTATTCCATATCTTATTACTATTTTGACATTTTCTCAATAATTTTTCCCTTCCCTTAATTTTCTCAACCTTGCTTTTAATTATCTCATTTCTTTCTAAATTCAGTTATACATATATATCTTTTTCTAAGTTTCAATATCTTTCTAATCATTATATTTATACTTTTGTCTGTCCTATTTCAATTTCATATTTTCTTGTCTCATTAAACAAAAATTTCCCCTGTAGTTACTGATTGGAGTATGACACCTTTGTATCTTTTAATTTTTGCCCATTCAACCCTTATTTAAAATTCAATTTATGCCTTTACAATTGTAACATTCAATATTACACATAACTTCCAGTCAAATTCTGCTTGGTATATTCTTAAAATACACACTAAGTTCTTAAAGAGAAAGTATATATATAACAATAATAAATAAAATACTTATTCTATTCTGATTTAGCTCTATCATTAATGTCAGTTATAATCTTTAACATATTTAACATTTCTTTTCAATGGGATATCATACTTCCTTAGGAACACTTATAATATTTCCATATTTTTTTCACATTTCTTTCATTCCCTCATTCTCTTTATTTCATTTATTTATTAACAAACTTTCCATTACATTACAATGAGTATTTTATCTATCATTTTAATCACACTTGTTTCATATTTTCTAAGTTCATTTCTATTTCTAATACAACAATACTATCTTATGTATCCTTGCAGAATCTCTCTTTCAATTAAATTTTCACTCATTATCTCTATGTCTTCTAAATAGGCCTTTAAACCTTGTACATTTTCCCTGTTTCTCTGTATTCCATTTCTGTCTTTTATAACTTCTTTTCCTTTCCCTCTTCCCCCTCCCCTTTTTGACCTCTTGTCCCTCTAATTCTAATTCTCTCTTCTGTAATCCTCTCTTCTGTTCTTCCTAATATTGTAATTATTTTTCAAACTATTCTTTTTGTTGTTGTTTTTTCAAATCTTATACGTTTCACTCTCTTTCCCCCCTTTCCTTTTTTTTCCCATTTAAAATTACTTGGCCATTAAAGATGGCTTCTTCTTTGTCCCGACCTTCTTGTTCTATAGGCATTTCTTGTTGTTCCTCATAGTTCAGGATCTTCATTTCTAAAAATTGAAATACGAAGCCAAAAAAACCTCCTCCTTCTTGTGCATATTCTGTCTGTTTTTTAAGTTTCATTTTCAATTCTTCCAAGAGTGATACCATTTTAAAAACTTTTAAATAACCACCCAATTGATTTTAGTCCTTTAGATCCAAAAATCACCAAGTAATCAAAATAATCCAAGCTGTTTCTTCTTGATTCTTTTTTCCACTTTCTCTTCATGGCGTTCTATTATCTTGTTACAAAGTTTCAGTTGGAATGTATCTTTTAAGAATCTTGTTAAAGTTTCACTGTTAATTCCTTTTACTTCCAGGTGGTCTCCTCCATTTTTCCAGATCCCACTCTTTTGTTTTTTTCATTTTCTCTCCTTTCCTTCTTTTAAAAGTTTTTGAAAATCCAGAAGTCTTTATTATCCCTTTGGAAATTTATTTTCAGCTTAAATGCCTATTAATGTCAAAGTGGATTTTGGTCAGTTTCTTACTTCAATCTCTTAGTTGTCAATATGACGAAGGAAAGAAAAAAAAACACCAAATCCTTTCCCTTCCCTCTCTCCTTCGCTGCTTCAGAATCTTATTGTTCAAAATCGTAATGTTATTCTGTATAGTTCAAATTCCAGGGTACCTTATGTTGTTGCTTTTTCAGTTTGACCTGGTCAGCCAAAACATTCTCTTCTTATCTTCCTCTTGCATATTCTTTGAGGTGGCCATTTCTGACCATCGCTGCAACTGCCTTCAGGAAAGGGAGAAATGGCCAACTGGGCAGAAGAGATGCAGCTCTTGCCAAACCTGCTGGTGGTCTCCTCCCTCTTCACCACCTCTACAGGGTGGCTTAGCCCTGAAACCAGCTGACTCGGGGCAGTCCAGCAGCAAGCACGGATCAAAACCATGCATGATCGCGGATTTCGGTCCGTCGCCAAAGAAGCTCAAACCGGAAGTCTCCTGGCTGGGTCTTCTTTTGTTGCCCTGCACAGGAGAACAGAGCTGGAAAGCAGGTTAGTGGGGTGGGGAGGGAATGGAGATTTTGCAGTAACCTTCCCCTGCCACACCCACCAAACCACACCACACCCACAGAACTGATAGTAAAAAAAATGTGAATTCCACCCCACCACCGATCCTTTCCTTTCAAACTTTGGGAAGATGTGCTTTTCGGGTATTCTTCTTGTATTGAATTTTTGCTGACCCAACTCTAAGCTTCTTATTTTCCTTCTGAAGTACTTTCTTGGGATAAGTCTTTGTGTTGTGCAACTACACTTCTTGATCATGTTTTTCAGGTCAGCAGAGATATTTCAATAATTGTCTCCTAGTCTGCCAAATATTCTTGTTCCTTTTTATGTCCTGGTTTCTTGTCATTTTCTCTGATATTTCTCCCCACATTCATTCTTTTCTCAAGTCAAGTAATGACTCATTTTAAATCAGTACAAAAATATTTCTTTCCTTTTTCTTATTTGACATAACTTCATTCATGACTTCTAGCAATGGAATGTTCAACGATTCTTGTAATGTTTTATAAAATTCTGCCGGTAGCCCATATTGGAATGTGCTGAAATGAGTAGATTGACATTTGAAATTAGAGAACAAGAAGATAAATAATTTTATGAAGTTTGGGACCTTTTCTATCAATGGTTAGATAATAAAATAAAATAATAGAATATTTAGAACCTTAGGAAACAATGACTACATATTTCCTTTTTTTCTATGATATTATCTTTATAAAATTTTATTAAGATAGACTTGCTATGACTTTATGATTTGCTATAAAATAAATTAAGTAAACTACAGTTATCTTGCTAAAGTATGAATTAATAAAATTATAGTCAAATGATTGTTTAATAATGATATCAGGCTATATAATTGTTAATTGATAATATGAGCTATTATGCTATATAACTACAATGGAGACTATGAAATGGATGCACAAAAAAAGTGATAAACCAACTGATACACTGTCTGTAAACTCATGAAGGAAAGGATGATGTTTTTATGTCTTATGTGTTTTTGTTTGTTGTCAAAATTAATAAAACTGTTTTCAAAACAAAAATATTTCTTTCCTTTTGAACCATTCTACAAGATTGGCTTGGGACAGGAGGTGAATTTAAGATGGATTCTCTGGCAGGGTATATGGCTGTTGTTTTCTTATATGCTTTATTTCATTTCAATATTTTGTTTTTGTTATTTTGTTTTTGTTATTTTGTTTTTGTTATTTTGTTTTTGTTATTTTGTTTTATAGTATAGCTTAGCTTAATTTATTTAATGATATTTTAGCTGTTTAGAATCTTGGAGAAAACAGGAAATAATGTACAGAAAAATAGACATGATCTTAGAGATCTGCAGAGACCCTTTGGTTCTCTTTCAGTTAAATATTTGAGGGGTTCCCACAAGAGATGGGTGGGTGTCAAACTATTTATCAAAGGGCAAAACAAGAAACAATGGATGGAAACTAACAAAGGAGAGAAGCAGCCTAGAACTAAGGAGAAATCTCTTAACATGAGAGCAATGGAACAGCTTGCCTTCAGAAGTTGTATGTGCTCCGTTACTGGAGGCTTTCAGAAAGAGACTGGACAACCATTTATTGGAAATGGTACAGGGTCTCCCGCTCAAGCAGGGGGATGGACTAGATGACATCCCAGGTCCCTTTTATCTCTATTATTCCCTGTTCTTTGTTATTTGAGAAAAGGGAGAGGAATGGTGTCAGATTTTCGCAAGCCCCTCTTCTTCTTCCTAGATACAAATAACCTCTAGACATGGTAGCAAGGGAAAGAGGTAAAACTGAGTGTAAAAGGCTGCTGAATATTAGAGGAAATCGAAATGCCTCCCACTCCTCAGTCTCTTACTTCATCCATAGAAAGTAAAATCCCCTCCCCCCCACTATATATATGTGTGTGTGTGTGCATGTGTGTATGTATATGTATATGTCTCTGTGTGTGTGTGCTGGAATAAGCTGGAAAACACACACACACACACACACACACACACACACACACACATATATTCTGCTAACATCGTCGGTGTGTAAAAACCACCATTGAAGAGATATTCACCTTTATGTATCATTGATCAATTTAGTCATCGTGTGCGTAATAGGCCCATCCACCCACCTCCCACCTGCGATTAGCTCTACTGTTTTTACTTCAGACATGTTAATATATATCTGGGAACACTTGCTCTAATCTTGAGGAACATTGCATTGATTGAAAGTAATGCAGAAATGTCTAAAACTCAAATTCAATATCTCATTAAAACAATTGATAAATTATTGCCAGCAATCTGAGTTTCCATGTTAGCTGAAGTCTGCAGAGATTCTCAGTCATCCAGATCATGGTTGTCCCAAAGGTGCTTGTCAGAGCTGAAGAAGCTTCTTGGATGAGAAGTGAAATGTCTTCAAAGAAAAAAACAAGAAAGTCCACTTGCCTCCTGAAAAAGCACCTTTGGGACATATTAACATGTTTTTTTAGTAGAGTGGAAGTTAATCAGTTAGTGATTCCAAAGGATTACATCTTCTTCTCTTAAAATGGTAATCAGTGACCAAATATAAACCAACCAGAGCAATTTCTCAACTTTGACAACTTTAAGATTGCTGGACCTCAACTCCCAGAATCCCCTTGCCTGCATGTCTGGTTGGGGAATTCGGGGCGTTGAAGTCCATCTACCTTAAAGTTGCTAAGGTTGAGAAACACTGAACCAGAGTTTTATTAAATGTTCTGCTTTTTACATGTGGTCCCAAAAAGAACATTTTGGAAGGATAAGAATTCTGATTAATATCCATATACAGCAATTTTAGTTACATTTCAAAATAAGGACAGAAAGATCCATGTTGTATTATACTCCATTGAAACAATCCTATGACCATTGTTTTCTTTTCATTTTAGATATTGTACATTTCTTGTGAAGAACCAGATGAGAAAAAACTCACCACAAAACTGGGATAAATTTTTTTTCTTTTATATGGCAAGGTGATAAAATAAACTGTCCTCCATAAGATGTTTCTCCTTTGCTTGTATGGAGAGGCGTTGAGGTGAAACGAGTCCTTTATTTTGGGAGATTCAAGTTCTTCCTGAGTCTTAAAAGTTATACATGTCAGAATTGACTCAAATGGCTGAAAACTGAAAGGAGAAAATAATCTACCCACACTGATGTTGCTACATTTGCCTTCTTTAGCATGAAGCAATGCACAAAAATAAAACCCAAGTGACTTCTGCTGAAGTTCTGTAAAATTTCTGTAAACTGTAAAACAGTTCTTCTGTAAAATTTCCCACATCCTCTGCCATACTTCTTGGAAAAATCAGAACAGATGAACATTTGGTGTCTGTTGACTAAACTAAGGGTAAGTGCTTTCTCCTTTAGCTGTCTGGATCCCTTGTTGATCCTCAACAAGAAGCAGAATTTTTTTACTTCAGAAAGATTCAACTCCACAGAACATGACAACCAACATGACAAACAACTTTTCTGGAATAACGGATTCTAAAATGGGAAACCTGACCTTTAATTATACGGAACACAATGACACTGATGCCATACACTCGAAGAGCAAAATGTATCAGCCTGGATTTATTGGGACAGTAATCTATTATTTCATCATTTTAATCTGTATTCCAGGGATTATTGGAAATGGAGCTGTCATCCACATTTTGCATTGCCGGATTAAGAGGAATCCTTTCACTGTGTATATCCTTAATTTGGCTGTGGCTGACAGTGGGACTCTCATATTCCTATTTATCTCTGTAATTCTGCACATTATGATTGAAGATTCTCTTATAGAAATCACAGAAGCTTTAGTATTCACTTACTGCACTGGTCAACTTCTTCTGACTATGATCAGCGTTGACCGGTGTTTGGCTCTCTTCTTCCCAATTTGGCATCGATGTCATCAGCCCCCATACCTGTCCACCATTATCTGTATCATTACATGGATAGTCTCCATCCTCTTCTGTGGAATTCATTACACTCTGATTCTGGTTCAACAACGTCGAAGCTTTAGCCTGTTCTATCACGTTTTCATATATATCGCTGTTTGCATCCCACTCATGATAGTCTCCACTCTGGCCCTCCTCATCAAAGGCTACGTTAAATCACAGACGCAGAGACGAAGAAAGCTTCTCATAGCCATCTTGCTCTCCCTGTTTTTCTTCCTCGTCTTTTCTTTTCCACCAATTGCCATTTATACGATCAATGTTATTTACAGTAACAAATATTTCAATTTAATCACATTGGACTACTTATGTGCCTGTCTAAACAGCAGTGTTAATCCATTGATCTATTTTCTACTGGGGAGAAGGAAGGAAGATCATTCTATGTCCAGCCTAAAAATAAATCTCCAAGCACTTTTCAAAGAGGAAGAAGAGAACGAAGAGCAACCAGAGGTCCCGGTTGATAGCTAGATATGATGTACACACAAGAGTGTAGGGGTGGGGCGGAGAATCTATATTTTTATAGCTCCCTGCTAGGACTTGATGTTTTATTCAGATAAACATGCTGTGGCAAATACAGGACTATCAGAATACCGAACTGAATATAGAATAACAGAGCTGGCAGTCTAATAGTCATCTCCCTACCCAAACAGGAAACCCTGTACCATTCCATACAAATAGCTACCCAATATCTTCTTGAAAACTTCCAGTGATGGAGCACCCACACCAGAGGTGGTATTCAACAGGTTCTGATCAGTTCTGGAGAACCAGTAGTGGAAATTTTGAGTAGTTCAGAGAACCTGCAAATGCCACCTCTGACTGGCCCCTCCCCCTCCCATTCTCTGCCTCCCAAGTCCCAGCTAATCAGCTGGGTCTTCTTTGGTTTCCTTGCACAGGAGAACGGAGCTGGGAAGCAGGTTAGTGGGGTGAGGAGGGAAGGGGATTTTGCAGTATCCTTCCCCTGCCACACCCACCAAGCCATGCCTACCAAGCCATGCCCACAGAACAGGTAGTATAAAAGTTTGAATCCCACCACTGACCCACACCTTCAGAAGGCAGGCTGTTCCACTGATTCATTGTTCTCACAGTCTGAAATTTTCTCCTCAGTTCAAGGTTGGATTGTTCTTTGATAAGTATCCATCTCTTACTTCTTGATTTGGCCTCAGGTACTTTGGAGAATATTTTATCCTGCTCTTCTTTGTAATAGCCTCTCAAATATTAGAAAACTGCTATCATGTTACTTCTAGTTCTTTTCCTTGGTAGACTAGATTTACTCAATTCCTGTAGCTGTTCATCAGAGACACCACCACTCCCAATCCTCTTTGTTGCTCTTCTCTGTACTCTTTCTACAGCGTCAACATCTTTTTTGTATTGTGGAGACCAGAATTGGCCGCAGTATTCCAAGTGTGGTATTAGCAAGGCATTACATAATGGTACTAATACTTCAAGGGATCATAATAATTTTCCGCTGTTGATGAAACTCACAACTGTGTTGGCTTTTTTGGCAGCTTAGTACACTACTGGCTCATATTTAAGTGGTTGTCCACTAGGACTCCTAGATCACTTTCACAGTTACTGTGTTGAGCCAGGTACTACCGATTCAGTATACATTTACACTTACATCTATGTGTAAGATTTTACTTTACTTTTTTTTTTCACCATTGTAAAGATATCGTGGTGGTGGGAGATGCTTCCAATGTAATTTATTGAACCCTCTGCATGTATTGTCCCTGTGAGTATGTAGGATAGATGGCAAAGAAGCTAACCACCAGACTGGAAGAACGCAAACAAGCGGTCAGACGAGGAGACCCAAACTCATTGGTATCCTCACATTGCAATGAACAAGGACACACATTCAATTTTTCAACTTCTAAGATTGTTGGATGAGCAGACACCAAAACAGCCAGGGAAGTGATTGAAGCCTGGGAAACAGGCCCCTCATGTCAGTCAACAGAAGTGCTGGTTTACCACCAGCTATCAAGTACTTTGATGGCGAGCAGGAGCTAATAACAGCTAATGATTCAACATACCCCAATCAACATCTGAAAAGCCACAGACACTATAAATACCACACAAAGAACAGCACACACTCTGCTAGCGAGAAGTCCCCTGAAGATGGGTTCTAGCATGAGCTGGAAAGTTTGGAAGACAAAATCTCTTGTCTCACTGACTTCAGAACTACACGATCTTATCAAACATGAGCAACAACTAGATAATCTTTATTAGCTCTGAAGACATGAGCAAAATCTTCATTGATTTTGTTGAGGTTCAACTAGGAGCTTGCCAACACATCGGTTTATACGCTATTCCTCATGGAACATGTTTCATCATCTGACTGACAGCCAGTTATGAGTCATAACTATTAACTCTGTCTCAGAAGGAACCATACAGAAAATAAATCAAGATTAATTTCATGGATGGGAGGGAAGGTCTACTAAACTTCTACCTACGTGTCATGTTTACCTTGGTTTATTCGGATGTTAGCTGTTCTTTTTTTGATTGGGATGTTGAGGAAGTTCAGTTTCTTTGGATCATTTATGTATCAACATATGTAAAATCAGAAAATGGATTAATTCACTAACCAAGATAGCAATAACAACAGAACTTAAACTTATATACCACTTCACAGTGCTTTACAATCCTCTCTAAATCGTTTACAGAGACAGCATGTTGCCCTCAATAATCTGGATCCTCATTTTACTGACTTCAGAAGGATGGAAGGCTGAGTCAACCTTGAGCCTGTAAGAATTGAACTGCTAGCAGTTGACAGAATTAGCTTGCAATACTGCATACTAATCACTGCGCCACTATAGCTTCTCCTTGAAGAACTTATGCAGGAATAAACTTGTCTGAGAGGGACTTATATCTAAAAAAAAGCTTTTAGGTAACCAATCAGCCAGAAGAATATGTAAATTGTCTTCATTTAGGGACACTGCAAGAATTTAGGCACAATGGCTAGAATGCAGTGCTGCAGGCTACTTCTGCTGACTGACTGCTGCCAGCAGTTAGGCAGTTCAATTCTCACTGGCTTAAGGTTGACTCAGCCTTGTACCCTTCCGAGGTGGGTAAAATGAGGACCCAGATTATTGGGGACAATAGGCTGATTCTGTAAACTGCTTAGAGAGGGCTGTACGAGCACTGTGAAGTGGTATATAAGTCAAAGTGCTATTGCTATCCTTAGTTTATGATGACTATTAAGTACAACCATATAATAATTCACTGAAGTTTGAAACTTTTACTCTTCCCAATGGGAATCTTACCACTAGTCGGTTTAATGTACAGTGTATCACAAAAGTGAGTACACCTCCTCACATTCTGTAAATATTTAGGTATATATTTTCATGTGACAACACTGAAGAAATGACATTTGGCTACAATGTAAAGTAGTGAGTATACAGTATACAATGTAAAGTAGTGACTATACAGTATAACAGTGTAAATGTGCTGTCCCCTCAAAATAACGCAACACACAGCCATTAATATTGAAACTGCTGGCAACAAGAGTACACTCCTAAGTGATAATGTCCAAATTGGGCCCAAGTAGCCGTTTTCCCTCCCTAGTGTCATATTATTTTCAAAATAAGTATTTATAAAATGTGAGGGTCTGTACTCACTTCTGTGATATACTGTATAACAGAAAATTGGTTTTCTTTTTTGAATTTTGCAAAATGATTAGATAGATTTATGGTACCCGCTCTTCAAAAGATATAATACATAACGCTGCATACTTACAGAATATTGATCTGTTGAAACTAGTCTTATTGGAATAATTCCTAGATTCAGCTATTGTGATCTGTAAGTAAAGGATATAAAGGGGAGAAAAAGAAGAATTTTAAGAGAATTACTCTAGCCAGAATCACTTAACAGCCCAAATCCTAAATTTTGTATACATTAATAAACTTTCTCAATTTTTGAATAATTATTATAAATGTAGATTATCATAATAATAATCTCAATTAGTACTACAATGGGCTATTTTATCACAAATGAGATGTAAAAATATGACATCTAGATCGGGCCAAGTATCTTTGCAAAAGCATCATGGTCATAATTTGTCAGCCAGTTACAAATCCATTTGGTGGTGGTGCTGCGTATTCCACATTTTTCTAGTTTATCAAGAAGTAGGTGGTGGTCTACTTTATCAAATGCTTTACTGAAGTTTACATTTACTATGTCCACAACATTTCACTTGCCCACCAATTTAGACACTTAGTCAAAGAATGAAATAAGATTTGCTTGGCATGCTCTGTTTTTGATGAATACATGTTGGCTTCTAGTTATAATTTTGTTTGCTTGTACGTGTTCACAGATTTGTTGCTTATCTCTTCCAAGAACTTCCCAAATATTGATGTTGGGCTGATTGGTCTGTAATTTTATATACTTATATAGAAGCAAAAATTAATTGTTTGTAGCTAACCATTCTCAAAGCAAAAGCAGAATCCAAGGTTTTAAATGAATTTAAAATATGAAACCACAAAGCTGATTCAGAGTCAGAGTATTTCCTTTATTTCCCACGGTTGACAAGATGTCCGCTATTGTTTATGGTATGAGGGCAGAGGCTTTTTTAGGTATGTTAACCCAGAAACACTTACAGAAATTAACATCTACAAGAGGGATGGGTAGCTGTTGAAATTATGACACGATAAATGTAATAAAATCAAAATGACAAGTAGTTACTACCAACCCCTTCTTGCACCACTTCGTATTTTCAAACTTTCTATATGAGCTACCCTGCATGATTATGGTATGGTTGCAGAAGAAAGATTCACTTTCTTCGGATTGAACCCAATACACAAAAAAGCATGGTGAAGATTTCAAAAATAAACACACCTGTATTTGTGTTGGAATCATAGGTTATGTTTTTGCAGCTGGCTATTGCTGGATGTCATATTCATTAGGCTTCAGTCTTTGTTTTCCTTTTGTTTTGCTTCAGGTACTCCTGCTGGAACAAAAGAGAAACAGATAGCATTAGGTTTTATCAGTGTTCCTAAAAATGCATATTGCAAGGTAGTCTCTAGATTAGCAGTCCCGTCCTCATAATTAGCATGGGATGATGCTGTAAAGACCTGCCGCAGCTGGTCCCTTAGGAAAACAAAACTCTTGACTCCACTGAGTTGAATCAACTTTTACTAAGAGAAAGTGGGTGCAGTAAAGTCAGGCAAAATCTGAAAGCCCTGTGCAAATCACAAGGCAATTCTTCTGTATCCCCAAAGCCAATCCTCCTGACCAGTCCACCGGCAGCCAAAGTGATGCTGCAAACTTGTTTTGAGAATGCTGAGGTGCTAAGCAGATGACAGTTGATCCTCGAGGCATGACTGCCTTGGAACCAGGCTGGAACCAGCCGGGAGAGAGACTGCTCTGTCTCCAAACACAATCCCCTTCCTTAATCCCCAAGCAGTTACAGCAAAAGGGAAAGCCTGTGAAAAATGCCAGCAAACCTTCCTCCCACACCTTCCACAGAAAGGCAGGACATGAGGATGGATCTGACATGCTGCCCCCCTGAAAATAGGTTTCAATCCTGCAGAACGAAGCACAATAAACAGGAGAAGATAAAACAGTTACCAAAAGAAAAAAATATTTTAGGTTTGTCAGGATATTGGCTGTGAAAACATTTGAAAAGTCTGGGAGCACTAACATGGGGGTGGTCAACCCATTCATTCTGGGACTCAGAGAAATTTTTCCAGGCCACTAATCATTGGTGGGATTCAAAAAAAATTACTACTGGCTCTGTGGGCATGGCTTGATGGGCATGGCATGGCATGGCTTGGTGGGTGTGGCTTGGTGGGCATGGCAGGGGATGAATACTGTAAAATCTCCATTCCCACCCCACTCCTGGGGGAAAGTTACCACCGGTTCTCTAAACTACTCAAAATTTCCATTACCGGTTCTCCAAAACTGCTGAATACCATCTTGGGTCTATGGGAATTGTTGAGGCAATTCCCCGTTAGGAGAATGAGCGCACACAGGGAGACGTAGTGAGAGGAGTGAAGAACTACTAGCACACAGATACACTGTATAGTAAAATGTAGATTTTTACTTCCAATAAACTTTTAAGCAAAGTCCAAACAAGCAGTCCAAGCCATTCACGGTTAAAGCAGTCAGTTTTCAATCCAGGGATAATCCAAATAACAAAGTCCAGTGTCAAAAACAGTTCAATAACAGACTTACATCAACGATCAGCAACAGTCAATAGGAGAAAGGGCAACACTCTCCAGAAACAACAGAACAGGAACTAAACAACCCAGGTTTCTGGCTCCATTTTATGGCCGTTTGAGGAACCACACCCAATTACATTTTTAGCATCCCCTTAAAGAGACAGTATTAAAATGTCTATCCTGGTTTATATATTTTCCAACCCAACTAACTGTTAGGTGACTTACATTCCTAACAGGAATCTAAAATATTCTGGACCTCAAAGTGCTGTTTCCCTTCTATCATAAGTGGCTCAGGTAATGGTGAAAGCTGAGGCCTAAGGGGAGAGGTGATTTCTGGTTTTAACAAGATGCAGTGAAAAACAGGGTGGACCCAACCAAGGGACTTAGGCAAATCTAACTCCACACACACTGGGTGGACCAAGATGGAAACATTCTAAGACAGGGATCCCCAATCCTCAGTCTGTGGATCGGTACTGATCTGTAGCATGCCAGAAACCAATCCATGAAAACAAGTGAAGCCCCATTTGTGGCATACAGGCAGCTTACAAAATCAAACCCTCTTTGGTTTCCAGAAAAACCTCTCTCCACAGAACTGGTCTCTGGTGCCCAAAAGGTTGGAGATGCTCTGTTCTAAGCATCCTAGAATGGGCACATCCAAAACTTCCACACAGTTTCCAAACAGATATGAGAACTCAGATGGGCCATCCATGCTTTTACGGTAGGCAGATTGACATAAAATATGGTCCTGGCTAGACTTACAAGGTTGAGGAACTACATCTTCAACGGTATATCTCCTCCACCAAACTGATTATTTAAAATAACTCATGGTCTATGACACATGTACTTTGATAAGAAATCATAGTATCAAATAATCTCTTCCTAGCAGTTCCTGAAATCTGTTCTGAACTGAGAAAGATCTCAGGCCACTCTCTTGAAAACAGCAAAGTTCATGATCTGAGTAGAGAGGACAGTTGGTTTTGAAGAGGGGCCAAAGAGGTTATCTATATTAAAATCCTCAGACCTCAACAGGGGAAGAGGGATACAACACTAGCTATCTCCTGTGAACAGTACAATTCTAAGAAGGCTCTGCACACATTTGCACTACTCAGGTGACCCCGAGGACACAGATAAACCTCCAAGTGTCCTTGATGGCTCTCTAAAAGAATGCAAATGACCAGATGACTGCAAGGAATTTAAATATTTCCATTCCCCACCATCCAGTCAGAGCTGAAGAAGCTTCTTGGATAAGAAGCAAAACATTTTCGGAGAAAAACAAGGAAGTCCAGTTGCCTCTTGAAAAAGCACCTCTGGGACTATCATGATGAAAGTTCTAACTTTGCTGTGGACATACCCGGTGATGATGTGCAAGAATTCCTTGGTAAAAACCAACAGGTCTCTTGGAAAATCCAAAGAAGCTGAGAAAGGTAGATTGAATCCAGTTTGTTCTGTATTTGATTTAGCTGAGGTGAGAAAGCAGAATCTATTCAACATCAGGCATAGCTTTCCAGGTACAGAAAAAAGGAACTTGCTTAACATTTTGCTATGTACTTGGAAAGAGAAAGCGTTTCTACAGCGTTTTTTTTCTAAAGGAAATGTTTAAATACTTAATCATAACTTTGAAGGAAAAGCAAGAAGCTGAAAATCAGTCTAATCTCATCCCGTCTTACTTCTGCAAGAATTAGAAAACATGAATCTAAAGTCTGCTTCATCTTATGCCTGCAAATGTTTCACTGAAATGTTTCAATGAAAATTTGAACCATACATTTGAGGACATAAATTGGGTTGAAAAGGATTACTTAGAGCAACTGAAGTAAAAGGAACCTTTAATGTTGTGGTGTTTTTCAAGATACAGAAAGCACCACACACGGAGCTACCCTTGAAGAGTACTCAGAACTACAGCTGATTTTATCACTCTATTTCATGAGTTGCACTGGTTACCAGCAGGCTTCCAGATGTAATTCAAAAGGTTCATTTTCACCTTCAATGGCTTAAGACAGGGGTCATCAAACTTGACAGCTTTAAGACATGTAGACTTCAAGAATTCCTCCTCCAGTCAGGTTAGCTCAGGAATTCTGGGAGTTGAAGTCCACAGTCTTAAACTTGCCAGGTTTGAAAACCCTTGACTTAAGATCTAGGCTCCTAGGAAACTACGTCTCTGTTTTTGTTTTGCATGACCTCTAAAATCTGGCAGAACATCTTCACTCTAGATCCCAGTAGTCATAGAACATAGATTAATATAGTTGGAAGTGATCTTGGAGGTCTTCTAATCCAAACCTCTGCCTGAGCAAGCGACCCTATACCATTTCAGACAGATAGCTGTCCAGTTTCTTCTTAAAAGCCTTCAGTGATGGAGCACCCACAACTTCTGAAGACAATTTGTTCCATTGGTTGATTATTCTCACCATTTAGGAAATTTCTCCTTGGTTCTAGGTTTCTTGTCTGCTTGGTTAGTTTTCATCCACTGCTTCTTGTCCTGATTTCTGGTACTTTGGAAAATAGGTGGACCCCCTCATCTTTGTGGCAACTCCTCAAATATTGGAACTCTGATATCATGTCTTCCCTTGTCCTTCTTTTCACTAGACTATAGACATACCCAATTCATGCAACTATTCTTCATATGCTTTAGCCTCCAGCTCCTTACTCATCCTTGTTGCTCTTCTCTGCATTCTTTCCAGAGTCTGGAAACATCTTTTTATATCATGGTGGCCAAAACTAAATGCAGTATTCTTACTACGGCTTTGTAAATTACTACTAATACTTCATAGGACCCCTCTATTAATACAGACTCAAATTGCATTGGCTTTTTTGGCTGTCGCCGCACACCATTGGCTAATATATAAGTGATTTTCTACAAGGACTCTAAGATTCCTCTCACTATTGAGATATTGATATTGAGACAAGTTTCAGCTAGTCTGTACAGTACAATTATTTTTCTTTGACTCAGTGTAAAACCTTATTTTCTATTTACATTGAGTATTTTTTTTTTAAGATAAGACCCAGTGTCCAAGTCTGTTGAGATCCGTTTGGATCTTGAGCCTGTCTTCTGGGGTTTGGGCTATTCTTGCCACTTTAGTGTCATCTGCTCATTTGATGAGTTCCCCTTCTATCCCCTCATCTAAATCATTGATGAAGATATTGAAGAGTACTGGGCTTAAAACGGAGTCTTGGAGTACCCCACTGCTTATTTCCCTCCATGTAGATATCGTTCCATTAAAGACTTCTCAATGAATAGAAGAGCAACCAGGATGATTAGGGGACTGGAGACTAAGGCATATGAAGAACAGTTACAGGAACTGGGCTTGGCTAGTCTAGTGAAGAGAAGGACCAGGGGAGACCTGATAACAGTCTTCCAATATTTGAGGGACTGCCACAGAGAGGAGGAAGGGGTCAAGCTATTTTATAAAGCGCCTGTAGACCAGACAAGAAATAATGGATGGAAACTGATCAAGGAGAGATTTAACCTGAAAATAAGGAGAAACTTTCTGACAGTGAGAACAATCAACCAATGGAACAGCTTGCCTTCAGAAGTTGTGGGAGTGCCATCATTTGAGACCTTCAAGAAGAGATTGGACTGCCATTTGTCAGAAATGGTGTAGGGTCTCCCGCTTGGGTGTGGGTTGGACTAGATGACCTATAAGGTCCCTTCCAACTCTGATTATCTGTTATCTGAGCACAGTTAGTAAAAGTAATGGGGGTGGGGGTGTTCATTTGATTCATTTGTTACATATTTTCTACATTCGTTTCACAGACTTTCAAAGATTTACTCAAGCAAGAATAATCAACATTCGGTTTTTTTCCCCCAAATTAAGATGCCAATTATATTTCTTAGCGATCTGATTTTCAAATCACAAAGTTACATTAGGACTGGAAAAGCTCCTAAATCAACATAATTAATGTCGGTTGATATTTTTTATGAAATTATTAATGCTTACATTTAGTTATTGATGCTATTGATGTGAAGTGCCGTGGTGACAAAGTGATTAGAATGCAGTGCCAATATTATTATTATTATTATTATTATTATTATTATTATTATTATTATTATTATTATTATTTGTAAATTGCTTACAAGATAATGGTATAAGTAAAAACATAGTTATGAATACATGGATACATATAAGAAAAATTTTAAAAAATATAAAAGAAACAATAGGACAGGGACGGTAGGCACGTTGGTGCGCTTATGCATGCCCCCTACAGACCTCTTAGGAAAGGGGTGAAGTCAATAGTAAACAGTCTAAGGTTAACGTTTTTGGGGTTTGGAGAAAAAAACCATAGAGTCAGGTAGAGTATTCCAGACATTGACCACTCTGTTGCTGAAGTCGTATTTCCTGCAATCAAGTTTGGTGCGGTTAACCTTGAGTTTGTATCTATTGTGTGCTCTTGTGTTGTTAAGGTTGAAGCTGAAATATTCACTGACTGGTAGGACATTGCAATGTATGATTTTATATACTATACTTAGATCGGACCAAAGATGGCATAGTAACTGTGTTAATATCAGATATGTAATGTGGGTTCCAGACTGATGAGCTGTATTCGAGTATTGGTCTAGCAAATGTTTTGTATGCTCTAGTTAGTAGTGTAATATTACCAGAGAAAAAGCTACGTAAGATTAGGTTAACAACTCTTAATGCCTTTTTGTCTATGTAGTGACAGTGGGCTCTAGCACTTAGGTCATTTGAGATGAGTTCTCCAAGATCCTTGACAGAGTTTGGATCATCAACAAGATATTGACTATTCAGCTTGTATTTTATTTTCTGATTTTTTTTGCCAATACGTAGGACACAGAATGTATTTGTTGAGATTTGAAGTTGCCATTTGTTTGACCATTCTGATACATAGCCAAGATCTTTTTGAAGGGAAGCAGTATTGTCTGTGGTGTTGAATAACTTTACATCATCTGCGAAGAGAACGCAGTTGCTCTTGCTATGATCACAGAGGTCAATTATGTATAGTATGAAAAGAGTTGATCCTAGAACACTGCCTTGGGGGACACCACTGTTGACAGGTACAGAATTTGATAGGGCACTCCCAATTTTGACCATTTGTTGTCTGTCTGACAGGAATGCTTCTATCCAGTTATGAAGGTGTCCAGAGATACCGTAAGATTTTATTTTTAGGAGTAGTTTGTCATGTACCACTGAATCAAAGGCTTTGCAGAAGTCTATGTAGATTGCATCTATTGCTTTGCCCTGGTCGAGTTATGTAGTCCATATGTTTTTGCAGTGTAAGAGTTGCAGATTACAGGATAGTTTTTTTCTGAAACCAAATTGTTTATTAGAGAGTAGGTTGTTTGTTTCTAAGTGGAGGATGATGGATTGATTAATAATTGATTCCATGACTTTACAGGTGATGCAGCATAAAGAGATTGGTCTGTAATTTTCAACTAGGCTACTGAAAGTTTTCTGTGAAATTTCGCATATCCTCCATCTTGGGAAAATCAAAACCGTTGCAAATGACCTTTGATCTCTGTTGATTAAAATAAGGGAGAATTGTTTGTTCTTTAGCTGTCTGGATCCATCGTTCATTCTCAACAAGAAGCAGAAAGAAAAAAATCAAAATAAATTTCATTTCCACAAAAAAAAATGTTTATGAGAGTAGATATTAATAATTAGTCAGCCACATTCAGATACACTAAATTGAGTTAAAGTTTACTTTAAGAAATAGCACAGTCCAATAAACAGTCCAGGTCATGCACGTTTTACAGTCCAAAAAATATCTGATTACAAAGTCTTCTTACCAGTTGCCTTTGACCGGTTGTCATTTATAGTAAACAAAGATATCAAAGTATAAACACAGCAGAGAACCTTAGATAGCAACAGAATGTCGGAGATACAGAACGGCAAAGATACAGAGTTGCATAGATACAGATTGCAGAGAGACAGATTGCAGACAGAACAAGCTATGATCTCTAGCTCTCTCTTATGGCAATTCACAAAACAATCAGCCAATCGGAACATAGTACAAATCAATACAGTGACTTTGTCTTAAAGCTACAAACATACATTATTGGTTTATATATTGCTAACCCAACTAATTGGTGTACAGATTCCTAACATTGGCAATATATTTTCCAAAGCACCAGAAGGCAAACAAGAAGCAATGGATAGAAACTGAACAAAGAGAAACAAAGACAGTGAAAACAATTAACCAGAGTAACTGCTTGCCACCAGAAGTTCTGGGTGCTCCACCACTGAAGGTTTTTAAGAAAAGACTGGGCAGCCATTTCTCTAGAATGGTATAGAGTTCCCCCCAAGGTCCCTTCTAATTGTTATTCTGTGATTCTGACACCTTTCCCAGGACCTCTACTCAGAGTTTGGCATCCTCAGAATTTTTCTGCCTGAGCAAGCGGTTGGACTAGATGACCTCCATAGTTCCTTTCAACTCTGTTAAACACACCTGTATTTATGCTCTGGACTATAGACATTCAATGCATGTAAACCCTGAAAAATACCTGGGCAAAAGAAAGGCAGTAAAATCACTCTAGGTGTAGGGACAGTGTAAAATATTAATATATGATAAATAATGGAACAATTAAAAATAATAACAGTTTTCTCTCTGCCCCTCCTTCCTATTTTTTTCTTTCTTTCTCTTTTCTCTTCCTCTTTCTTGCTTTCTCTCTTTCTTTCTCTTCCTTCCTCTTTCTTTCATGCTCATTCTTTCTCTCAGGTGCTCTATGGCCAGCCACACAGATGAAGCAATAATCACAGAATCCAGAGAAATATCAGTGTTTTATTCCATCACGGATGGTAGCAAGAAGCAACGAACATATATAAATAAAGTTAGTTCTGAGAGTTCACCGATCCCAGCATTTTATTTATCCCACCCGGTAATTACCTTCCAAATCCAGCAGCCTCTCCCCACAGCTAGCCAGCATCTCGTTCCTAATTGGTGACAGCTAACTTCGCTCTCCCACACCACAATTCGCCCCTCACCAAGCTGTGCTACGTTAAGTGAACCCCTAACACCTCCACCAAGTTAACACGCTTCCAGACGTCCCTTATCAGCTCAGCGATCTCCGGCCAGCTTTGGTTCCCTCATGCTGCTTCAATCACCATGGCTTGTTGTATTGTTAGCGCCTGCCGCTGTTGTGGAGGAAAAGTGGATCCAAGCTCCATTGCTCAGCTGGCTTGGAGAGTTCGTGGTTCTTTCTTTTTTGCTTTCTTTCTTTCTTTCCCTTCCTTTCTTTCTTTCTTTCTTTCTTTCTTTCTTTCTTTCTTTCTTTCTTTCTTTCTGTCTGTCTGTCTCTTCTTTCTTTCTGTCTCTTCTTTCTTTCTTTCTTTCTTTCTTTCTTTCTTTCTTTCTTTCTTTCTTTCTTTCTTTCTTTCTTTCTTTCTTTCTTTCTTTCTTTCTTTCTTTCTTTCTTTCTTTCCCTTCCTTTCTTTCTTGGTCTTTCTTTCTCTTTCTGTCTCTTCTTTCTTTCTTTCTTTCTTTCTTTCTTTCTTTCTTTCTTTCTTTCTTTCTTTCTTTCTTTCTTTCTTTCTCTCCCTTCCTCTTTCTTTCTTGCTCTTTTTTCTTTCAGCCGAGCACCTGTAAATAAAGTTAGCGCTTAGCGTTCACCGATCCCAGCATTCTATTTATCCCACCTTCCCACATCCAGCAGCCCGTTCCTAATTGGTGACAGCTAACTTCGCTGTCCCACACCACAATTCGCCCCTCACCAAGCTGTGCTACGTTAAGTGAACCCCTAACACCTCCACCAAGTTAACACACTTCCGGACGTCCCTGTCGGCTCAGCGATCTCCGGCCAGCTTTGGTTCCCTCGTGCTGCTTCAATCACCATGGCTTGTTGTATTGTTAGCACCCAACGCTGTTGCGGGGGAAAAAGTAGATCCAAAGCTCCGTTGCTGAGCTGATGTCTCAGCTGGCTTGGAGAGTTCGTGGCAGGCTTTACTGACAGCTAGCCTTCAACCAGCGGGTACATCTGATGGTGTCGAGCTGCAGCTCCAGCCGAGCGCGACACTTTATCTCTTTCTCTCCCTTCCTATTGACCGGTATGTGGCTCTCTTCTTCTCAGTTTGGTATCAATACTATCAGTCCATATGCCTGTCCACCATGGTCCTACATGGATAATCTCTTTATGCATTAAATTACTCTGTTTGGGACTGTTTGGGTTAAAGAGTCCCACCATTCTACCACGTTCTCATATGCACCTCAGTTTGCGTTCCACTCATTGTGATCTCGAGTCTGACCCTCTTCATCGAAAGCTACCTTAAATTACGAATGAAAAAACAAGGAAAGCTACCCAAAGCTATCCTGCTTGCCCTCCTTTTCTTCCTCATCTTTTCTTTCCCACTGATTGGCATTTGTCTAATCAATGTTATTTACAATGAAAAATGTTTACATTTCATTATGTATGGCTACTTATGTGCCTATCTAAACAGGAGTGTTAACCCAGTCATCTATTTTCTAGTGGGGAGAATAGAAGGAACATAAAATCGCATGCCACCTAAAAAATTTGCCTTCAGTGAGTTTTTGAGGAGGAAGAAGAGAATGAAAAGCAACCAAAAAAAATCTATATTTCTATATCTCCCTGCCAGGATCTGAAAATTAATTCAGACAACCTGGAAAATACAGGATCAGTAGAAATTTAATGCCAAAGTATTTAGGAAATTAGTCTATCATTTTCTCAGCCAGAACAGTGGCTTCTAAGACTTTTCAAACCGATGCTGTTGAGATGACCTGATGAAAAAACAGATGGGTTAAAGGGGGTTACACTTTTATTTAATCTCAGTTTTAGATGGGAGCAGCTGAATGAATAGTTTTCCTTATTTTCAAATGTCTGCATTTTCTCTTTGCTCATTTGCAAGCACAAATCAAAATGCCGTCTCTCCTAATTAAAGGAATCTTTTAGTTCACTTCAGAGGGTTTGTTGTGTTTGAGGAGCTGGGTCAGAACACCTTGGTTACCTTTGGTGAAAGAGGAAAGGAAGGGGAAATGCTACCCCATTTTCAAAGGCTTCCCTTCTTTCCCGATGGAGATAACAGACAGATATGGAAGCAAGTGGAAGAAGCAGCTCAAACCAGCAATTTTGTACCTAAGGCGCTGGGGAGCAATAGCAATAAACGATGGTCTTGTTATATCAACAAAGAAGCTCACATGTAATAATTGGTGATGTATACCAGGAAACAGCAGAGCCATTTTTGTAATCTCGTGAATAAGGAGAAAACAAGGCCAGGCAATGCAGGCAGGAAGCAGGAGATTGAATGGGTTTGTTTTCGATCAGGGTAACCACAGTGAAAGAATGTGAGAACCACAGCAGATGACTAATTTCAGCAGGACATATGAAACTCAGGGCTAAATTATGGAGTCTTTGATGCTTTCTGAGCTGGGATCTTTCCTTGAAGATCTTTTAATTACCAAACTAGGTAACATCATAGAGGCATTCGAGTGTGCTGATTGATGTCTGTTTATATGCAATAGTTTACCTGCCTTGTGTTGGCAAGGATGTGGCTTTCCTTTTGGCAGTAAAAAAACATCTGCAAGCAAAAACAAACAAACTCAGAGACCACCAAGGGCTGCACAATGATTGATATCTATAGGACCAAAGCTCCCTTAGTTTTGGAGAAGATGACATTTGTCTCTGAATCTGTCCAACAATAACATAATGTTGAGGAAAGAGGAAGAGAGGAAGAGGGGAAGGGATGCTTTGAGGCAACTAAGGGGCATGACCCTTATTTCCTTACAGGTCAATGAACGGGACAGATTTTATAAGCAGCTACAGTTCTCCTTCTGTATCTGGAAAAGTGATCAAACAAGCTATCCTCTACAAGTCATTTCTGCTGTGCATCTATTGAGAGCCGCCAAGGTAAACCGAGTCCTTTACACTGTGGGAGTCAAGATTCATTTCCGCAGAAGATAACCGCCACATTGCCCTGAATAATAATTATCAAAATTAGACAATTTTATTGAGTAAATGACACTCATGGCAGAAATCCAAGTGGCAGCCTTTTTGTACCTTTCTCTTTCTATCGAGATGTAACCTTGTCTTATTTACTCAGTTTAATCTGTATTCCAGGGATTGTTGGAAATGGAATTGTCATCATATCTTTGGGTTTCTATATTAAGAGGAATTCTTTCATTGTCTATATCCTCAATTTGTCCATGGCTGACAGTGGAACACTCCTATTCTTATTTGTGAGCGGAATACTGATCCCGACTAGGCGTTTTTCCTTAGAACTAACACAATGTTTAATATTCACATATTGCACTGGTCAATTTCTTTTGACAATCATCAGCATTGACGGGTGTTTGGCACTCTTCTTCCCAATTTGGCATCGATGTCATCAGCCCTCATACCTGTCCACTACACTCTGTGCCTTTTCATGGATAGCCTCTCCACTCCTCTGTGTAATTAATTATGCTTTGTTTCAGGATGAACTGTACGAAAGCTTCCCCTCATTCAACCACATTTTCACATGTTACCTCAGTTTGTGTCCCACTTATGGTGGCCTCCAGCTTGGCCCCCTTCATCAAAGGCTACCTTAAATCCCAAATGAAGAGGCAAAGAAAACTTCTCAAAGCCATCTTGCTTGCCCTCTTTTTCTTCCTTATTTGTTCCATTCCACCGTGTGTCATTTATCTGAAAGATGTTCTTTTCAAACATATAATTGAAAGGTATGGAAATTTAATCACATGTGGCTACCTCTGTCCCTGTCTTAACAGCAGCGTTAACCCACTGATCTATTTTCTGCTGGGGAGAAAGAAGGAATATAACACTATGTGCAACCTAAAAGTTAACCTTCAGAGACTTTTCAAAGAGGAAGAAGAAAGTGAAGAGCAACCAGGTGTGATGTACTCATGAGAATGAGGGTGGGAAATCATATTTTTGTAACGTCCTGCCAGGATATGACAGTTAATTCAGACAAATCTGCGCTAGCAAATCCAGGATTATCAGAAATGTACTGCCAAAGAATTTAGAAAATTAGTCTGTCACTTTTTATAACCAGAACAGTGGTTTCCCAGGCATTTCAAACAGTTCCTATTGTGATGACAATGAAATAACACACGGCTTAAAGGAGTTAAATCTTCTCTTGGATTTTAGCTATTAGCTGGGAACTTCTGAATGAAGGTTTTCCTTATCTCCACATTTCTACACTTGCTCTTTGTTCATTTGTGCACACAAATCAAAATGTTCCCATGTTTGCAATATTTCAAACAGATGCTATTGTGATGACAACGAAATGACACATGGATTAAAGGGTTTTGGATCTCAGTTATTATCCTGGAGCATCTGAATGGAATGATTCTCCCTATCTTTAAATGTATGCACTTGCTCTTTGTTTATTTGCAAGCACAACTGAAAATGCTCCTAACAGTTTTTAAAATGTTTTGATGTTCCTAACTCTTTTATCCTCATAGGATAATTCATTTACCAGTAAGACCTGGTCTGTGACTCTGGAAAACTAATTCTGAGTTAGCCTCCACATGGCATCCATCCCATATATATGCTTTAATTAAAATGTCGTGTATGCTTAATTATATTGCATGATGGATTACAATTGTGGTGACACTGATTGTAAATTTGCTTTAACTAAAATTGTAATCATTTAGTCTTGTGGTTTATACTTTCTAATTTATATATTGTTATCCATTCTGAATGTTCAATAAAAGGAAGGATATAAATTTAGCAAATAAATAATAATTCACTGTGTTGTGTGATAGTCTAGTGTTTTCCTATGGCCGCTGAGATGCACATTTTCCAAAATTACCTTTCCTAAAATTCATGTAATGCTAGATTGTTCCCTGTTTCCCTCTCAACCTGCCAAAAGTGATCTTCCACTTTGAAATTTCACTTCTATCACTTCATATCCACTCCACTATCCTTAATTCTATGTTGGTTACACATGCACAATTCGGCCAGGCTTTTATGATGTAGTTATATTCCTTTCCTCCCACAAGAGCGATTCCAGGACAATGGTTTATTATGGCCCTTGCTCTCAAAGATGCTTTTTTTTCCCCAAAGAAAAACAAAACTACGAAAGTCCAGTTGCCTCTTGAAAAAGTACTTTTGAGACAACCAAGACCCGAAAGACGGACCATCCCCATAGACCTAATAAGACTGTTGCTGTTAATAATCCACAGATTTTTTTTTTCTCTTTCCACTTTGGACATCTCTGCAGCTGATGATCAAGGCGCCAGGCTCTCCAAATCTATCAACTAGAAAGGCGATGGCATGGGGGACTTCCAAGCTCCTCCGGGAAGGTTGTTTGGTTTTTCTCAACCCCAAAAGCTCCACTTTCCAAGCGATTTCCCTACTCCAGTCCGCGACGGTCGCCCGACTGCAGGCGAGAAAGCTCCGCCTGAAGTGACGAAAGAAGGACCCGATTTATAAGGGCTGCAAAATCAACGCAGCCTTCTTTTTGGCCACCAAGCGCCTTTAATGAAACTTTGGACGACTGCGTCACTTGCACGCCTGGTTGGAACCACCCTTTCTCCTTCGCCCGCAAAGTTTCAGCTCCTAAATCATTGAAAATAACAGCTTAGAATCGCGTAGAATCGCTTTACTTGCACAGGTACGTCGTGGTTATTCTTAGGTTTGTTTGTTTGTTTTTTCAAAAAAAAAGTGAGGGGGGGAATCAAAATTGCAATGCCCACTGAGGGGCGGAGGGGGGGCGATGAAAAAATAAATAAATTTTTAAAATAAATAAATAAATGAGGAAGCATAGCTTCTCCCCTCTTTTAATTTTCTCAATTTTATTTTAATTATCTCATCTCAATTCAAATCATTGTATTTATATTTTTTGTCTGTCCTGTTTCAATTATCTATTATCTTTTCTCATTAAACAAAATTTCTTCTGTAGTTACTGACTGGAGTATGACGCCTTTATATCTTTTCCCTAAAGTTGTAACATTCAATATAATACATAACTTCCATTTGGATTCTGCTTGGTACATTCTTAAAATACACACTGTATTCTTAAATATAAATATATATATTCCATTCCAATTCAATTCTATCATTAATATTAATGTTCATTAAAGTCTCAACATCTTTAACATTACTTTTCAATTAAATATCATACTTCTATGGGAACAATTATAAGCTTTCCATAGTTAATTCCCCCCCGCTTCACTTATATTTTATAAAACATTAATTAAAATGTTCCTGTTCCTTCCTAATTCAATTTTCTCATTTATTTTATTTCACTTATTTTATTCACAAACATTTCACTAAATTACACTATTTTAGCCCTCGTTTTAATCATACATTGTTTCCAATTTTCTAAAGTTAGTTTTATTACTAATATAACAATACAATCTTATGTACCTTTACAGGATCCCTTTTTCAGTTGGATTTTCACCCATTATCTCTAAATAGGTCCTGTTTCTCTATATCTTGCCCTGGTCCTTTGTTACTTCTTTTCCTTTCCTTCTTCCCTCTCTTCTTCTCTCTCCCCTTTTTACCCCCTTGTCTCTCTAATTCTCTCTTCTGTATTCCCCTTTTCTGTTGCTTTCCAGTATTATACTTATTTTTCAAATTATTTTTCTTTGTTTTTTTTCAAGTCTTAAATTCTCCATTCTTTTTCCCCCCTTTCCTTTTTTTCCCCACATAGAATTACTTGTTCATTAAAGATGGCTTCTTCTTTGTCCCAGTCTTCTTGTTTTGCAGTCTTTTCTTGTTGTTTCTCATAGTTCCAAATCTCCATTTCTACGAATTGAAAAATGAAGCCAAAAGAACCCTTCCCTTCTTGTGCATCTTCTTTGTACTTTTTAAGTTCCATTTTCAATTCATCCAGAAGTGGTGCCATTGTATAAATTTTTAAACAACCACCCAATTGATTTTAGTCATTCAAATATAATAACCAAAAATCCAAAAATCACCAAATAATCCAAATACACGCAAGCTGTTTCTTTTTTGCTCTTTTTTTTCACTTTCTCTTCCTGGGGTTACTATTTAGTTGCAAAGTTTCAGTTAAAATGTATCTTTTAGAAGTCTTGTTGAAGTTTTATTTTAGATTCTTTTTAATTCCAGGCAGTCTCCTCCCTCTTCCAGTTCCTGCCCTTATTCTTTTTCTCTCCCTTCCTGCTTATGAAAAAGAAATCTTTATTATCCCTTTGGCATTTTGTTTTATTTTCAGCTTAATTGCCTATTGATGTCAAAGCAGATTTTTCCAATTTCTTATTTAAGTCTCTTAGTTGTCAGTATAGGGAAGGAGAGAGAAGGAAAAAAAAAAAAAAGCCAAACCTTTCCCTTTTCACTTTCCTTCACTGCTTCCGACTCTTCTTTGGGAGCGATGTTGTTTTTTGTAGGTTTAAATTCCAGGGTACCTTGGTTGTTGCTTCTACAATTTAACCCAGTCAGCTAAAACTTTCACTTCATATCTTCCTCCGGCACATTCTTTTCCAGTCGAGTTCTTTGTGGTGGCCATTCCTGACCACCGCTACAACCGCCTTTGGGAAAGGGAGTAATGGCCAGCTGAGGAGGAGAGATGTGGCTCTCCTCAACCCTGCTGGCAGTCTCCCCCCTCTTCACCACCTCTACGGGGTGGCTTAGTCCTGAAACCAGCCGGCTCGGGGCGCTCCAGCAGCAAGCCCAGACAGAAACCATGCACGATCGTGGATTTCTGTCTATCGCTGAAGCCCTTCAAACCAATCCTAATTGGTTTTTCTTTCCCATGAAGTCCATATTTCACATAAATCCACTCATCTAACCTCTGTATCTGTACTAGTTGTTTTGTAGAAAAGTTCCCATATTGTAAAATATTCTGAATCTTCTTTTTCTTTAATTTTTAGACTTAACCTAGCCATTTCTGCACATTCCAGAATCTTTTTGGTTATATTATCATCTGTAGGGGGTTTCTTCTTTTTTCTTGGTGACTCATGAGGCTGAAATTTCATTTGGTTACTGTAGCTATAACAGCTTCTTCCTACTCTGAATGCTGGGCTGTGACAAGGATGGCCTATAAGTCAGCCATTTTTCTACATTTCAACCAGTGTAATATTTTGAAAGATCTTCCCCACTTCTTTTAGAGAAAAACTTTCACATACTTAGCTAAAATGATGGTTTAGGCGAGAGGTCACCAAACCTGGCAACTTTAAGACTTGTGGATTTCAACTCCCAGAATTTTCCAGCCATTCTTCTTGGATGAGAAGTGAAATGTCTTCAGAAGAAAAACCAGAAAGTCCAATTATCTGCATTGAAAATAGTCTGTGTGGAGACTCCTGGGAGGGGAGGGGCATCGTGGGTCATCAGCTGGTCAGTTCTAATACCAGTTCGACGAACCAGGTGCAAATTTAACATCCAGTTCGCCTGAACCAGGTATAATTCCATTCCTGGGTTTATTAATGTATTCCTGATCTTGTGATTGAATTTGGTCTTGGACTGTAAATACAGTTTATTGCTTGATTTCTTTCAGCCATTTTGACAATGAAAAGAACAGTCAAATTTGCTCTTGTTTAATAATTATATTTCCCTTTACATTGCAGGACCCCAGGTGGTCCACCTTATCCACGGATTTGAACTCTTCTAAGCAAGCAAACACTTTTTTGCACAATGGAGCAACAATTTGATTACTCAGAAGGTATGAATATCATGAAAACTATATTATATATAAACTTTCCCTTTCTTTGTGGGTATACGACTGACAAAAAAAAACCTCAAGTGTTCATAAGGCTTTGTGAACTTCAGAGGTGGTATTCAGCAAGTTCTGACCAGTTCTGGAGAATCGGCAGTGGAAATTTTAAGTAGTTCAGAGAACCTGCAAATACCACCTCTGACTGGCCACACCTCCCTCCATTCTCTGCTTCCTGAGTCCCAGCTGATCATCTGCATCTCCCTTTGTTGCCCTGCACAGGAGAACGGAGCTGGAAAACAGGTTAGTGGGGTGGGGAGGGAATGGGGATTTTGCAGTAGCCTTCCACTGACACACCCACCAAGCCACGCCCACAGAACCGGTAGTTAAAAAATTTGAATCCCATCACTGGTGAGCTTATTCCAAACTCGAAATTCTATCACCAAATGTTGAGTTCCTGTTGTCCACTCTCTCCTGAGGTTGAGGATTTTAATGGCATTTTGAAAACATTCAGTGGGTGAATTCACAAAATGGCTTCTGATGGAATCATTCATAAACTAAGACTTATAGAGAATTTTATCAACACACTGATACCTGTTGCTTCCAACAGGCCACATCCTCCCAGAATTGTCCTTTGGAAGGACACAAGATATGAAGTCAACCTCTTTGTTTTTCAATTAGAAAAAAAAATTAGAGGCCCTGAAGGAAAAACAAGCTTCTTTTTCAAAATGAGCAGTCTTAAAAATTGTTTTGAATTAATTATCACGTTAAATAATTCTGGGGTAGCCTAGAGAATCACAAAGACTGATTATTGGCTAATGATCATCTGGACAATCACAGGAAGAAATTCTACTCAGGATTATTTTATTTATACATTCACAGACTCCCATTCCGAAAGAAAAAAAATCTGTGTGGATGAAGCTTCTAAGCATTTTTGCTGCCTGCTCTTATTGATCAAAATAATGACTTGTTATAATTGCTTCCCTAGGTAGTGCATCAATCCTAGAACAGGAAATACACTATGCCCCTGAGGTTTGGGAAAGATTGAGGTAAGTATGTTATGATGCAAATGTTGTGGTTCACCGGCAGCCTGTGCAGACGGCAGCTGAATCAGGCAGTGGGGACGAATGGGGACCAGTCAGGAAATCTGGAGAGGACTCGGACGAGGGTCCTGTGTCTGATGCAGAGATGGGGTCAGGACCATCTGGGAGTAGGGTGCTGACTCCAGAGCCTCCGGAGTCTGGCAGCAGCAAGGCAGAGGACCCAGGGGAGCCCCTTCCCAGAGCGTGTGTGCACAGAACTGCTAGAAGGCAAGAGCAGCTGAGACAAAAGAGGCGATTTGGGAGTAAGGCTTGGAGATGATTGCCCCTCCCATAAGCTATAAAGGACAGGCAAAGATGACGAAACCTTTGCAGGAAGCAAAGTTGTTCATTCTGTTTGGATTAATCCTTGAAGCTCTGTGTGGATTTTGTACTTCGGTTGATTTTTTATAATTCATTTGGCACTCTAGTTGTTGCCAGCAATTCAAAGGAGATAAAGGTGGGTGCTTATCTCAAAGGGACTGTTTGGGACTCATTACCATCTGGGAATGAAAATAATTCCCAGCATTGAAATAAAACAAGAGTTGTTTTAACTAAGTGTGTGCTTAATTACGGTCTCAGAAAGCCTTGGTCAGAACAACAAAATATTTTCTTTTCAGGAATGGTGTTAACCGTCCAATCATTTCATAATATTCCAAAAGGAAAATTGCTTTGGTGGTCTGCCCATTGGTGACTGCTGGAACAAGATCACTTTACTTTGAAGGGAATCTTCCACGGTGGAGATTGCTCAATTCACCATATAATCAGGAGAACATTCCAGCTTTTTGGTCTTTGCTGAAATCCTTGGGACTTTATTTTTTTATTTTTTTTATTTTGATTTGTCAATCGCTTACAAGATAATAGGTATAAGTATATACATAGTCATGAATACATGAAATGGGTACATATATGAAAAATAAAAGAAACAATAGGACAGGGATGGTAGGCACATTGACACGCTTATGCCCGCCCCCTACAGACCTCTTAGGAAAGGGGTGAGGTCAATAGTAGACAGTCTAAGGTTAAAGTTTTTGGGGTTTGGGGGAAGAAACCACAGAGTCAGTCAGAGTTATCCAGACATTGACCACTCTGTTGCTGAAGTCATATTTCCTGTAATCAAGTTTCTTTCTTGATCACATGACAACTGTCACATATGGCGTTCACCTATAGGCCCACAATCATTTTCCTTTGCTTGTAGAAAAAATCAGCAACCCCAGGATTTCCAGATCCTTTGATTATAACTTTCTCTAACCTACAGTTACTTAACATCTGCTATAAGGTGGATATGTGTTATTTGTTGTCGTCATTTCCCCCATCTGACAGATGTAGTTTAAAATCATCTAACTTTTTCAGTATCAAAATGAGCAGCTTTTCTCTAATAAACACTAGCTATACTTACTAGAATTAACAAACTCTATGTGAACTTGACAAGCCCTTAATCAATTACACTCTGAAAGCTAACTGCTACCAATAGCTGTGGGAACTATGATTCTTTGTTCTTTGTGTACGTGCTAGGACAACAGAGCCTTCTGGTAGTTGGCTGGAACACGGAGCAAAGACAAATTGTTGCCATTTCTTAACCAGAACTGTAGCAAACTTAAACTCTGCAGCCTTGTATGCTTTATGCGAATGATCAGTGCATGTTGTGTGATGTAATGCGTTTGTGATAGGACGTTAACAAAATTGCTACGTTAACAAAGATGGCTTCTAATAAAAGAGGGTTTCGGAGTTCTCTCTGCGCTCTCATCCCAAGACAACTTTGCGTAGTGTCTTCTTTTCATGAGAGACCACCACAAATAGCACATTCATCTCAAAGTGCATTTCCCATTGTGTGCCTGTTTGCACACTTGCAGTTTAGTGGTGGGATTCAACTGATGTGACAACTGGCTTGGTGGGCACACGCTTCATGCAGGCCTGTGTGCCAGATGCGCATTGTGCATTCGCAGTGCTTTTGAAAATAGAAGATTAACTTTTTACTGCAGCCTGGGTGAGCAAAAACAGCTGTGGCATGGCAATCTGGGCTACTGTGCCAATCAGCTGGACTTCAAACAAAGGAAATATAGCACAGAATAGAGCAGGGGTGGATGGGCAGCCCCAAACAATTGCCGGAAATACCAGTTTGCCCGAAGTGGTCCATACTGGCTGAATTCCACCCCTGTTGCAATCCCTTACTCTCCAAAGAATGCAAATATTAAACAATTAGTATGACTTTCCCCTGTATTTATCATCCTTTCCGGTTGTTTGTGTTTTCCTTTGCCTGTTCAAATACCAGGTAACCCGACTCTGCCCTCTGCCACAATATCTAACTGATAGCAGGTTTCCTGAAATACACTTTGAGAGATTTGCACAGAAGCTTCAGCCACTATTGAATTTAGCAATCTTGCAAGAAACTTTAATTTTAGGGCTGTAATTGCCATCAAGTGATCAAAGAACAGATATGCGTTGATATGTGTAAGTTAAAAAAATGTTTCTCTCTGTTTGTCTCCCTGAGTGAGTGTGTGTGTTTGTGTGAGTGTGAAGCAATTATAAGATAATAGGTATAAGTATAGATATAGTTATGACTATATGAAATGGATACATATAAGAAAAATAAAAAGAAACAATAGGACAGGGACGGTAGGCACATTGTTGCGCTTATGGTAGACTGAAGTCACCAAGAAAGATAAAAGCATGTGGGCATGATGTTGCCCATGTTCGTAGTGAATTTAACTTGTTTACATGTTCGATGTCATAATCAGGTGCTCTGTAACATAATAAGAATTGAAATGTGATATTTAAGGACAGTTCACAGATGACAGTCTCTGGAACAGCAAGCTCCTGGGTAACTTGGATGTTTTTTAGATGTAGGACTTTTTATAGAAGATAGCAACACCTACGGATTTTGCAATCTGATCGGTAAACATGATAGTCTTTTACTGTGATAATGGAGTCAGGGAGAGATGCATTGAGCCATGTTTCACAGGCAAATATGATGTCGAATTTAGCCGTATTTAGTAAGAGGAGAAATTCAGGTATTTTATTTACACAGTGTCAGCCTTCAAGATTTTCTACTACTGCTTTGCATATTTTGGCTGCCATAAGTAATGGGGGGAGGAGGGGGCATATTGTCTGGGAAGAGGGCTGGAGGTGTTACATTCTTGTGTTGTGTAAATGAGGAGTGGGGGCGGGAGTATAAATTCCTGCTCTTAGATTTCTATTTCTCACTTAGCTTTCTTTTTTTGGCTGTTGGAGCAGTATTACTTCAAATCAATGAGAAGGGAACTTTACAAACCTGAGCCTACACCTCCCGTAAACTAACTGAAACCGAAAGGAGGTGGGCCGTCTGGGAAAAGGAAGCTTTTGCAGTTCGCTGGGCTCTATTGACATGGAGACATTTCTTGGAAGGAGCAAAACACCCGTTTGAGGTATGGACTGACCATAAGAATTTGGAGGCCTTAAAAATGCCTCAAAAATTGTCTCCTAAACAAGTTTGGTGGGCCCAGTATTTTAAGCAGTTTAACTTTTCACTGAAATACATCCCAGGGGGGAGGAATTTTATGGCGGATGCTTTATCTAGACTGCCTCAATATAACAGTGTTCATCAGGAAGTGATACAGCTAGCCGCCCCAATGGTCACTAGAGCACAAAAGAAGAAACGAGAAGTGGATTTATCGAATGATTTGATGGCGCAATTAAAAGGGGCCCTAAAACTTGATGAATGGTTCCTGGCTCATTCAGATAAGTGTACAGTTAGAGATGAGTTGGCCTGGATGGGAGCAAAGTTGTATGTACCAGAGACACTGAGAAGTCAAATATTGCAACAAGCTCACGACTCTAAAGAGGCTGGTCATTTTGGGTTTGTGAAAACCTTACACCTTATTAAGCGACAATTCTGGTGGCCTACGTTTAAGAAGGACATTGAAAGTTATGTGGCTAGCTGCTCAGTTTGCGCCTCAGCAAAAAGGCCTCCTGGTAAGCCAGCAGGGCTGTTACAAAATGTGGCTAGGCCAACGGCTCTGTGGAAGGAAATCTCTATGGACTTTATAGTAGAGTTACCCAAGAGTACCGGAAAAACGGTTATTCGGGTTGTAACCGATTTGTTTTCCAAACAAGTGCATTTCATACCTTGCTCTAAGATTCCCTCTGCAAAATCGTTGGCTAAGCTGTTTATACTACATATCTGTAGACTGCATGGCGTCCCTGAATGTATAATTTCTGACCGAGGGGTTCAATTCACCTCAAACTTTTAGAGGGAGTTCCTGAAGTTAATAGGCTCTGCCCAGGGCTTAAGCTCCACCCACCATCCCCAAACCAATGGGGCCTGTGAGAGAACTAATGCAGTGTTAGAACAATACCTCAGATGTTACATAAATTATCAACAAGATAATTGGGCTGACTTATTGCCATTTGCCGAAGTGGCATACAACAATTCTGTTCATAAGTAGTACTGGGTTCACCCCCTTTAAAGTGGTGTCAGGACAAGACTTTGTACCCATACCTGAGCTCCCTTGTGAAAGACCTAACATCCAGTTGCTAGACAAATGGATATCAAAACTCCAGTTTAATTGGCCAGTCGCCCATAAAGCATTAGATGATGCACATCAATCTCATAAGAAGTTTGCAGATAAAAAGAACTCCACAGAAGTCCTATCAAGAGGACGTCCACCAAATACTTACAAACCACTCAAAAGTCAAAGAAACTTGGTCCTGAATATGCAGGTCCTTTCACAATTGAACGGATCGTAAATCCTGTGACAGTCCAATTGACACTACCAAAAACTCTTCGATGAATTCACCCGGTTTTCCATGTTAGTTTGTTGAAACCTGAACACACTTCTGGTCTGAGACCAACCCAGACTGATCCTCCTATACCATTGCTGATTGAAGTTGAACAACATTTTGAAGTTAAAGAAATTTTGGACTCTCAAAAATGGAGGGGTCGCCTCCAATACCTCGTAGCTTGGAAACATTTCCCTTCTTCCCAAGCTGAGTGGGTCAATGAGAAGGATGTTAGAGCCCCTAAGCTGATCAAAGACTTTCGCACAAAGTATCCTGATAAACCCTAGAAATATATTTGATTGTTAATCAGTATCTTTTATGTTTTTCTTTCCTCTCTTGTAGGACTAAGGTCTTTTTTCTAGGAGGGCCAAATGTCAGCCTTCAAGATTTTCTACTACTGCTTTGCATCTTTTGGCTGCCATAAGTAATGGGGGGAGGAGGGGGGATATTGTCTGGGAAGAGAGCTGGAGGTATTACATCCTTGTGTTGTGTAAATGAGGAGGGGGGGGGAGTATAAATTCCTGCTCTTAAGTTGCTATTTCTCGCTTAGCTTTCTTTTCTATGTGCAGCTGCAACTTATCAAAATATGCCAAGGTCAATGGACAGAGGCCTCATCACCACCTGAAGATGTCCACATGATCATATTCAGAACTTTTAATTGGAAGAATCTTTTGAACTATGGGGGGTGGGACCAATTCCATCACTTTGTATATGTAATCTGCATGCCTAATTTCTTAGATTCAGAATCCTATTGATGCTACCACTTCATTTTTCAGTAAAAGAATTTTTTCCTCTAATTTATGGAGTCTAAGTATTTCTTTCTTGGATTTTGAATGGAGCACCGACTGACACATGGCTTCTTGCATTGAGTAGTTCGCATTTAAGGCCAGTTGTAGTTGGAATTGAGGTAGTTAGGGATGTGCGTGCCTAGTTTTGAGTGATGGTGGGTTGGATGAGATAGGATTGGATGTGGAGTTGTGGGTTGTGTGACTTACTTTTGATAACAATCAGCATGGTAGTCAATGTATAGGTCCTTCTCTCCATTGTCTAGACGTCTTTTGAGTTCTGTGTGGAGTTCACGGGAGCGGATTCTTTGCAGTATGGATAAGTCTGGTCTTGAACAAGGTTTTTTATGGTTGGGATTGGTTTTATGAATGTATGTGTGTGTGTTTGTGTGTCTATGTATTTCTCTGACAAGGACTGATTCTCCTTTTCTTTCTTTTTTCATATTAGGGAACAACAGAAGAATTTCTGGATTAATCCTGAAAACATCAATATTCTTTTCAATGCTACTAGAATTCCTCCAAATATTTCTAAAATACCAGAAACTTTTCCTTCTCCTTTTGATCAACTGTTTGATAATGTAACACGAAATGTTCTCAATGGATTCTTTATCTTTATTTCCATTTTGGGCCTGGTGGGAAATGGAATGACAATTTATCTCCTGGCCTATTGTATTAAGAGGAATCCTTTCACCATTTTCATCCTGAATCTCTCCATCGCTGATTTTGGGGTCCTCACATTCCTCATTACTGCAATCATATTTGTGAAAGTGTTTACTCTGAGTCACAGAACATACGTTAGCGATATCTTTTTCTTCTTACTTTTGGAGTTCATTTTCTTCACCTATTCTGCCAGCCAGTTTCTGCTGACAGCCATCAGCCTGGACAGGTGTGTGGCTGTCCTCTTCCCACTCTGGCATCGCTGCCATCGTCCGCCATATTTATCCACTCTTGTTTGTAGCCTCATCTGGATCCTGTCCTTCCTGCTCTCTGTGGTGCATTTCATTCTCTTCCAAACCGGGGCTTTAGAAAGTTTACCTTTGTTTTACCAGGTGTTTGTGAATGTTTTACTTTGTACACCTCTCATGGTTGTGTCCACTGTGATTCTCTTGATTCACATGAGATCTAAATCTCAACGCAATCAAAGGAAACTTCTCATCACTATCTCTCTGGCTCTCCTTTTCTTCCTCCTGCTTTCTCTCCCAATGGATGTCTTTTATGTCATTGAACATTTTGATGCCCCTAATCTCCTCCTCATGACCATTGGGATAGGATGTACCATTCTCAACAGCAGCATCAACCCACTCCTTTATTTCTTAGTGGGGAGGAAGAAGAGAGGAAAGGATCAGCACAGAGCATCTTATAAGGTTGCTCTGCAAAGAGTTTTCAAGGATGAGAAGGGAAGCCCGGAAGAACAGGAGACTGTGAAGGATGATCCATTGTGAAGAGTCATAAATATTGCATATACATAATATATAATATAATATATACTTAATATTGCATATTAAGCTACAATTTTATTTGACATATCATAGATGCTTTCCTTAAGAACATACAGATGTGAGACAATTTACTTAAAACCAAAACTATGTAAACTGGAAGTATTCCTGTGCTCTTAATTTTCAATCCGAAGAAGCTGTTTAGCACAAAATGTGACATTTTTTATCTTGAAAAATTTCAGACATGGTATCATTCAATTATATGTTATCACAAGTTTATTATTAATAATCATTAATTAGTGGGTTTCTTTTTTGACAAAATATCTGTAGCTTCTGTAATAGTAAGCTTTCTCTCCTGGCACTTTTTTACAATGGTTTCAAATACTTTACTAGTTGGCACAAACCTCACCTGGCAGAGTTCAGGAACAGAAGAACCTCTGCAAAGAGTTTTCAAGGATGAGAACAGAAGCCTGGAATAACAGGAGACTGTGAAGGATGATTAATTGTGAAGCATCATAAATATTGCATATACAATATTTTAAGGTACAAGTTTGTTTGGTACATCATAGGTGCTCTCCATAAGAACATACAGATGTGATACAATTTACTGAGCAAAGTACTTAAAAACAAAAACTAGACAGATAGATAGATAGATAGATAGACAGATAGATAGATAGATAGATAGATAGATGAAAGAAAGGAGGACAAAATAGATAGATAAACAGACAGACAGACAGATATAGACAATATAGATAGATGTAGATGATACAGAGATAGAGAGATACAGATAGAGATCATAGATAGAGATCATAGAGGTAGAGGCAGTAGAGGTAGAGATGTTAGAGATAGACATACAGACATATCAATATAGCTGTACTGTAGATACTGAGGTGAGATATAGATGACAGCTTTTCAAAATATTTTTGCACTTTAGGTATTTTGTATTTTTCCAGCTTTTGTTTGCATTCTAGCCTTTTTATTCTGGTCTATGACCAAAATAAACATTTAATTTTATTTGTGTTATGGAATTGGAGGGGAGGCCTCTTTCTTAAGGAGCTAAAGGCAAATCAGCCTTCTCTAAAAAAACCTGCATAGGATTTATCTGATAAATGTGCAGAGTGTGCTTTAGTCTGGCAAGATCCCCCTCTGTATGCAAGCAGCAATTAAATAAACTATTCTAGCAAGCAAATTATTGTATTCTTCTTGATTTCCTGCGCTTGACCTCTTGATAGTTATGCCCTGCAGCTGCATCGTGGATTATATTCTTTTGGGAAGTCTGCGGGAAGAAGGAAAGGCTGCCAGCTTGGAAACAGCTCTTAGTGCTGAAGGTCATCTGGGTGGTACCTGGGGCTGTCACCATCAGTGTCACTGTGCAAGAACATAGATGGAAATGAGATGGGTGGGAGGAATGATTTTTACCTGGGACCCCATCCATTTAACAACTGAAGTGATCACTTAACAACTGTAACTGGAAGTGCTAGGATTCATGTTGTTGAACAAGGAATCACAAGGTGCCTGATTTAATTATAACAATGACTTATGACTGCAATTCTAGGTTCAAATGTGATCCTTAACTCAAGGACTACCTGTAATATGTTGTATTATTTATATTTCATCACTAACCAATCACTATTGATGAGCATAAGATGTTTTTCCTCCTTTCTTAGTTTGTATTATTTTTAATTGTTTTTAAACAGGATTAAAGAACATTTTGCTATGAAATGTAAAGGTTTTATCTGAAAAAAGTTGGGATATACAAAATGCATATTTTGAAGGATTGCAATAGACCTGTTTTAATTAGGTTGCACCAAATGACTGAGACTTACTGGATAATGTTTGATTTATAAAATCTGCAAGGTCTACTTTTGATTCATAGGGTAAGTTTTTAACTACTCTCTTGGCGTCAAGCAGTATTATTAACAAAGTGCATTATAATGCAGACACCACCATCAAGCTACATTTTTCCATGGTGTAAAGCTTTCATTCCACTTCAGAATCACAAGTGATTCTGTATATGGTGATATATAGTGATATATACACTGTGGAATCCCTTACTGACATGTCTGAATTTGGTTGTTGGCTTGCAATCATTTGATTGCTTGATTTTACCTGATGTGATACAGGGAAAATTTCAGCAAGCCAGCAACCATGTCCAGAGAGTACCAATAACTCCCCATTTCATCCCAGAACTATATAAATATATTTTCTTCTGTATGGACATATAATTGTTCTTAACTTAGATTTTGTGAATCTCCATTGAAAGACACAGTTCTCACTGAGGTACTAATGCTTCTTCAAGTTTCAAACTGATAACACTTGCTGTTATTAGTTAAAAGTAATTTATTGAACCATTGAATAAATAAACTGCAGAAGAAGAAAAGAAGGTTAGTTAACAAAGTCAACCGAGGAAAGTCAATCAACAAAGGAAAGAAATCTTGCGTGGCTAGTTTCACTTTCAAGAGGAACACACAAAACGGAAGTGAAAATCTAGTCTAAACTCCAGAGAGCCAAGTAAGATTTGTCAGCCTGTCCAAAGGTCAAATTTTCCAGGGGATTTTTTTATACAAAAAAATACACTAGAGCAACACACCAGCACAGGAGATGAGATAATTGTTTCCAACACAGAAACTGGACTGGTGAGTGCTCTTACTTAACTCACACTGAAGGCAGGTCTTTTCAGTTAAGGCAGTTGCTCCCTGTTGGGCAAGGAATCCTATTGTGTTTGTTCACTTTGCTCTCTGTGTCAATGTCCCGAGTAATGAATCCAACCAAGCCAGAGAGAAATCGAACTAAGAGGTGAAGGGCAAAGAAATCTCAGTGTTTCCTTATAAATATTGGAAACAGGTGGGCGGTAGCCATACAGGTCCCATTATATCTTGCATGGCTGAGAGCTGGCCAGAATCTCATAAAACCCCTAAACATCGTTGTTAGAATGGAGCAGCAAAAATACAGGTAATCCTTGCCTTACGACCACAATTGAGCCCAGTTTTTTTGTTGCCAAGTGAAACATTTGTTAAGTGAACTTTGCCCCATTTTACCACCTTTTGTTTGTCGCAGTTGTTAAGTGAATTCAGTAACTCTGAGACTTTTGGCTTCCTCAAAGAATGGCTTTATGGAATATGCCGCATGTTTGAAATGCAAAACCAACTCTGGTTAGTTCCCGCACTTTCAGTACAATAAAAGAAGAGACAGGTCCCGCCCTCCTTGTCACAGGTCACATTGTCCAATTAGGTGTTCTGACTTCTCCTTGGTAGCCTCTTCCAGCCTACCCCTAGCACCTGTTGGGATGACCTTGGTTCCCACGGGATAATAGGTTGTTGATGTCTGGTCTGACATTCCAGAGCTCCGTCCTCCTCTCCCCGCAAAGTGGTTAAATCTGAGAAATGGAGAAAATAGCTGCGACAGGCCCAGTCCATTTCAAAGTTCACACTCTGCTCTAACCCTTGAAGTTGAAAAATTCAGAGAAGATCACACAAGTTCTTTTTATTCCTCGGAGAAAGTTTGCAGCTTGGTCTAGCTTAACTCCTCTTCCCGACTGTAACTGCATCAAGTGCAAGATAACAGGATTAATCAGATTAACCAGAAAAAGATCTAATCCTACCCTGGTCTCCAAAAGGAACATTTTGCAGAAAATACATTAGTATGGGACAAGCTAATCCACCAGTGTCCTCTGGCCTATAATGGAACTCAGTTTAGCAGCAATTTGTTTTCCACAATGGTATGATACCAGACTCTTCATCCCTTTCTTTGGTCAATATTAATACAAATTGAAAAGCTGTGTTGGTGCAGAGGATAGAATTCAGTGTTACGGGCTAACTCTGCTCACTGCCAGCAGTTCGATCCTGACTAAAGTTCAAATCTGAATCAGTCAGATAAGCAACAATGGAATTCATGGTGGGCTGGATTTGGACAATATATGGGGACCTAACAGCTGTAGGCTGATGATTTACTTAACTCTACCTCCTACCCTGAGTTTCACCTCCTCTTTCATGCATTTATACATTATGCTTAATGGAATAAGGTAAAGTTATCATGGATTGACTACATCTGGTGAGATGTGCATTATTGCAGGAGGGAAATAATATTTGCTGAGGGGTAAAAGGCAAATTGCCCAAGAATCCTTGGAATAAAGGAAGACGGCCAGATTAACCCCCACCCCCCGAACCCTTTCACAGAGTATATCTAATAGTTATGCATATTGTGCTCTAATCTGGTGAAATATCTATCAATGGGTGAGCAACAATGAAGAAACTGCTCTAGGTATGTCATTTCTGGGTCTTTGCTCCTGACACCACATTATTAAGATGTCAAAGGTAAGTAGAAAGAAAGAGACACACCCGTATCTTCACTATAAGGCCTAGAGACCTATTGCTCTTTTTGTGAATCCTCTCTTCCAGCTACAAAAAAAGTCCTCCAAGATTTTGACTTTTGTTGAACCAATCAGAACAAAAACTGCTTTTGGTCAAAAATGTACATGAAACCACAACATTTGCACACAAGACAAAATGGTGGAAGCTTGCGTTGTTTCCTGGAGTCGTTTACTTAACAAGCTACTCAGAGTCACCTTAACAGTGATATGAGCGGCGTATAAATTTAATAAATAGTAAAAGGAAATGGCTGTCACACTTAATAATTGATACCATAAGATGTTCCTTTTCTTTAAGGGTCCTGGATTTTAAGAGTTTAACATCCACAATAGTCTCCTTCCCTTTCAGCTGCCTTTTGCTTGTTCCTTTTTTCAAAATACTGTATGATTGCATCTTTAACCACTTCTTTTGCATATTGTGGGTAATAACATTTAAAATGCAAAATTCAGAGAAGCATATCGCACAAGTCATTTTTATTTATTTTTTTTAAAACAAGTTTTATTGATTTTACAAACAGACAAAACAAAACATCATTAAACATTAAAAACATAAAACCTCTTTCCATTGTAAATCTTTACAAGGCAGGTAACATATTGTTTTATATCACATACTTATAATTTATCCCATTTCCATATAAACATGTAAATTCCCTTTACCAAATTCCACATTGTTTCTCTTTAATCATTATTCAATCATATTTCCTTTCTAATTTATCTGCTATTCAATCATCACATGTATACTTTCCTCTGGCTTGTTTATAATTATTCTCATCTAGTCTTCCTCTGATATTTTATTATTTAATTCTTAATTAAACACACACACATAAGACATAAACATAAAAACATAAAACTTTCTTTTAGAAAGTAACTTGGCCCCAGATTACCTCTTTTTGTATGGACTTCAATTGAATTCATGCTCTTCTTATATACCATTACCTATCTTGTTTACCATTCTATATCTATTATATAACTCCTCTCCACTTTTGCCTCATCTTAATTCTGTTTTATATATGTAATCTTTCTTTAAAGAAAAATGTTTTTATATCTTTTGTCCATTTCTCCATTTATATCTGTCTCATTCCCAATTTAAAAAAAAATAGTTTCCCCTGGAATCACTAATCAGAGTATGATGCCTTTCTATCATTCCCCTAAATTAAAATTTAAAATAACACCTAAATCCCAATCAGATTCTGCTTAGTACATTCTACTATTTCAGAAACCAATACTACAATAATAAATCCATAACAGTCAACACATTAATCCATTAAACTCTATATTTAAACTAATATTTTAAACATTCCCTTTAGTATTTTATTAAAACTTAATATCATTCATTATTAAACATTTTATAGTTATACCTTAATATTTTAGTTTTTTATTAGATCTTAAAAAGTTCTGATTATCTACTTATAATACAAATACCACTATTACAATACTCGTATGTACTTTGCAGAATCCCCCTTTTTTAAAAATAAAAAACCCATACATTACCTGTTCTGTACAGACATTTGAATACTCGAAATCCGGCAGCCCGGATTGGCTAAAGCGCACGGCCACTGGATTGGCTGAGTGCACGGCACTGATTGGTCGTTCGGAATCGACCGCGATTGGCTGAGCCGATCGCGGGCGATTCAAAACGACCCGATTGGCTGCAGCACTCAGCAGAAAGAGTTTTTAAGCCTCGCTTCTTCCCCATTTCCCCCACTTGTGTTTTACCCGAATAAAGAGCTGAACCAAGTCACCGACTCGCGTCCTTTGTGCGTATGAGATATACGACACTGGCGACGAGGATGGGATCTTAAAACAAGTCCCACACCGCACGTGGCCCACGGAACCGCAACCGGCAGCATGGCCAGCGGCAACGTGCCACCCGCTCCCTTCAACCAAGCTACGGAGGATTGGGAATCATACATAGACCGATTCCTCATGTTCCTGGAGAGTAGCAACCTCAAGGACGCGAACGGGCAGAGGAAAAGGGCCGTCTTCCTCACACACTGCGGGCCCGCAGTGTTTAAAATGGCAAAAGCCCTCGCCAAGCCGCTCGATGTAAAGGTCATGGACTGGGCTGATCTCGAACCGCTGCTGAGGAGCCACTACGCACCCGCCGTGCCCACCCTCATCCGCCGGCACGAATTCTACCACCGCGATCAGAAGCAAGGGGAGAGCGTCAGCAACTTTGTGGCCGACCTCAGAGACCTCGGGGGCCTGTGCGGGTTCACCGATCTCGATGAAGCCCTGTGGGACCGCGTCGTCCTCGGCCTCTGGGACCCCGTCCTGCAGAGCCGGATCATGGCAAAGGGCGACATCTCCCTCGCTGACGCCCTTGCCGAAGCCACCGCAGCAGAGGCGACCCGGAAATCAGCGGCCCAATTGCGGCAAGCCAGCACCGCAGAGCGACCCGCCATGACCGAAGCGACCGCGACCCCCGAGAACCAGTCCGGATTCGACCATCGAGCAACCACCTCCACACATCACGGCGATCTCGAATCCCCCTCCGACTCAGAGGACGACGAGGAGGACATCCACCGACTGCAGATGGGACGCAACCGGCACGAGCAACAGAACCGAAAATCAAAGTTCCAGTGCGCCGGCTGCGGCGGCGAACACCCGAGGTCGGAATGCCGGTTCTTTGATGCAATATGCCGGCATTGCGACAAGCGGGGCCACATCGCCAAGGTCTGCCGTTTCAAACGGAACCACAGCCCCCGCCACCGAGACGGCAGCCCACGGAGGCGCGACAATGCCAGACGCGACAACACCCCCCCAAGGAACCACGACCGGGATAGCGAGAGCCGTTGAAGCCGGGAAGCGAGGAGCCGCCGTTTCAACGAAAACCGCCAGTGTGAGGAAACGCACCAGACGGTCATCGTTGGCCATTCCTCCAACTGGGATGGCCGGAAGGTCCACGTGGAGGTCGCCATCGAAGACCGCCCCTGCAAAATGGAAGTCGACTCCGGATCTTACCTATCCATGGTCGCGTGTCAGGAAATTAAGCGGCTAGTACCATCCATGAGACGGCACGAGCTGGAGAGCCAGAAGCTCATCCTTAAAGACTACCAGGGGAATCGCATCCCCGTGGTAGGGACCGGGCACTTCAAGGTCACATTTAAAGGGCTCACCGAAATACTACCCCTAACCATCATCGAACGAGACCGCCCCAGCCTCCTGGGACTTCAATGGTTCGCGCCGTTGGGACTAGAAGTGACCGGCACCAACCATGTCGCCGAGGCAGACTGGGAGGAGCAGCTCGTGCGCGAGTTCCAAGAAGTCTTCGACGGAAACCTAGGCAAGTACCGGGGGCCCCCAATATCGTTCAGCCTTGACCCCACCATTGCCCCTATCCGCCTCAAACCCCGGCGAGTGCCTTTTGCCCTCCGCCCCAAAATCGATGAGCAATTAAATAAGCTCATCGAACAGGGAGTCCTCGAACCAACGGACCATGCCCGATGGGAGACCCCTATAGTCACCCCGATAAAGCCAGATGGGTCGGTGAGAATCTGCGGGGACTATAAGGCCACCCTGAACCGCGCGCTACAACAAAGCGCCTACCCCGTCCCAGTAGTGCAACACCTTCTACACTCACTGGGGGGGGGGGCAGGGTTTTCGCCAAACTCGACCTGGCCCAAGCCTATCAGCAACTGCCGGTCGACGAGGAAACCGCAGAAGCGCAGACCATAGTCACACACCGAGGGGCATTCCGCTGCAAGAGGCTCCAATTCGGAGTCAGCGTAGCCCCGGGGGTATTTCAAAGCCTAATGGAGAGGCTCCTCCGGGGCATAAAAGGGGTAGTACCCTATTTTGACGACGTGTTGGTAGCCACGGCCGACCAAAAACAATTGGAGGGCCGCCTAAGGGAAGTACTGCAAAGATTCCAAAGTGCAGGACTAAAAGTTAAGAGGGACAAATGCCAACTGCGCACGGCACGGGTCGAATTCCTGGGGTACCTACTAGATCAGCACGGAATCCACCCCACCGAGGGCAAAATAAAAGCCATCAAAGAAGCCCCGAAACCCACAAATAAAACTGAGTTACAAGCGTTCCTGGGGTTGATTAATTTCTACAATGTTTTCCTGCCCCAAAAGGCGACCGTGGCGGAACCGTTGCATAGGCTGCTCGACAAGGCAGCCACCTGGACGTGGGGGAGACGAGAAGAGGACGCTTTCAACAAAACCAAGGACCTTCTCACATCGGACGCTGTCCTCATCCAGTACAGCGAGACACTCCCCATCACGGTAACGTACGACGCATCACCCTTCGGCATAGGAGCCGTCCTCAGCCACACCCTCGCCGACCGGAAAGAAGCACCCATCGCCTTTTTCTCAAGGACCCTTTCAAAACCCGAAAGAAACTACAGCCAATTGGACAAAGAGGCTTTAGCAATTGTCGCAGCCGTAAAGAAATTCCACGAATACCTTTACGGCAGGACCTTCTCCATAATCACGGACCACAAACCGCTGCTGGGAATACTGGCGGGAGACCGGGCCACCCCAATCATCCTCTCCCCAAGGATGACAAGGTGGTCCGAATTTCTCGCCGCCTACAACTACCGGCTAATCCACCGCTCCGGTAAGTCAATCCCGCACGTGGATGCCCTCAGCCACACACCTTTGCCCACCCTGGACGCTGACCCAGCACCCACCACATCCACCCTGAGCATCGAGACCTTACCCAACCTACCCCTGACCACGTCAGACATTGCCCTAGCAACCAATAAAGACAAACATCTGGCGCAGGTCCTAAGATGGGTGGGAAAAGGGTGGCCGGAGAAGGACGTGGACAACGAGTTCAAAGCTTACCGGAACCGACAAACAGAACTATCAATGCAGAAAGGCTGTCTACTGTGGGGGGATAGAGTCATAGTCCCAGAAAAATTGCAAAAAGAAGTCCTGAGCATGCTGCACGAAGGGCACCCCGGCATCGTTAGGACAAAAGCCCTGGCCAGAAGTCACGCCTGGTGGCCAGGGATGGACAAAGATATCGAAGCCTGGGTGGCCTCCTGCAAGTAGTGCCAGGAATCAAGACCAAACCCCCCGCCGCCCCGATCCTGGAATGGGAAACCCCTCGGGGGCCATGGTCCCGAATCCACGTAGATTTCACGGGACCAACCAGAGGACACACCTTCCTGGTAACCGTAGACGCTTACTCCAACTGGCTGGAGGTAAGCAACATGAAGACAACTACCACAGACGCCGTCATCAGAGAACTCAGCAAGCTCTTCGCAACCCATGGCCTTCCCGATGTCATCGTGTCAGACAACGGGCCCCAGTTCACCGCGCTACCCTTCGAGAAATTCTTGGCAGAACGAGGGATCCGACACGCATTAATGGCACCAGCGCACCCAGCGGCGAACGGAAGGGCGGAGAAAATGGTCCAATTCACAAAAAAGACCATCCAAAAGATCGAAACCGGGGACATACAAGACAAAATAAACCGGATGCTACTAATTCAGCACATAACCCCGAGCACTACAACGAACAAGAGCCCAGCGGAGCTACTAATGGGGAGGAAACTGCGATCACCACTCGACCGCCTGCACCCCACATACAACCCAGAAAGACCCCCTGACTCCACCAGCAAACGCAGAACATTCGCACCGGGAGACAAGGTCTATGCAAAAAACCTTACCGGGGACCCCCTCTGGATACCGGCAACGATCACCCAAGCAACAGGCCCACACTCGTACCACCTTCAAACTACCGACGGATGAGCGTGGAAACGCCACATCGACCAATTGAGATCAAGAACCACCGCGGGAAATACAACCGACACACAAACACCAGACACTGAAAGGAACCGGCAAAACACCAACCAAGAGGGGAGGGAAGACCCCAAAGAACAAAAAGAACAAACCCACCCAAAAAGAAACCAGCAGTACTCACCACCTGAAGAACCGGAGAGCGACCCACTCGAAGCCTCACCTGGAAGGAGCAGTCGAGCCAGCTCAACCGGCCCCGAAAGCCCGAGCGGGAGCAGCCAAGCCAGCTCAACCAGCCCGGAAAAGCCGAGCGGGAGCAGCGAAGCCAGCAGCTCGACCAATCCGGGGAGACCAGGAGGGAGCCGCGGCGAGAGGCCTGACTCACCCTTCCAGGCAGTTCCATCAACGAGGCGGAGAGCGACAGGAGTCCCACCCGAACCGGCCGACAGCCAAGAAACTACTGACCAGCGCAAGTCAAGTCGGAAAATACGGAGCCCCGCCTACTTACGGGACTACGTCACGTAGGACCAAACCAAGAGGGGAGGGGTGTTCTGTACAGACATTTGAATACTCGAAATCCGGCAGCCCGGATTGGCTAAAGCACACGGCCACCGGATTGGCTGAGTGCGCGGCACTGATTGGTCGTTCGGAATCGACTGCCATTGGCTGAGCCGATCGCGGGCGATTCAAAACGACCCGATTGGCCGCAGCACTCAGCAGAAAGAGTTTTTAAGCCGCGCTTCTTCCCCATTTCCCCCACTTGTGTTTTACCCGAATAAAGAGCTGAACCAAGTCACCGACTCGCGTCCTTTGTGCGTATGAGATATACGACATTACCCATTATCCCTAAAAAAAAAATTTCTTTTCTCCATCTTGTTTTATACCTTTGTAACGTTTTTCCCCCTTTTCCCTTTCCTTCTTAGCCCGCCTAAACTTTTTACCCCCTTCTCTCCAAACCTCTGCCTTCTTGGTTTCCCCTTTCTGTTGCATTCCTCTTTCCTTTTGCTTTCTAGCATTCTGTTGTTTTTCAATCTTCTTTTTCTCTTTCATAAATATTTTTTTATTTCTTAAGTCCTTCCTTTTCGCTCCTCTCTTTCTCCTTTCTTTCTTAGTCACACCCTTTAGTTCATTAAAAATGGCTTCTTCTTCCTCGGCTTCTTCCAGCTGTTGTTTAATTTGCTGACACATGACAAGCGCCATATCTAGGAAACAAAGGGCTTCTCCCATAACATCTTTGCCTTCTTTCCTTATTTTTAAATATTGTTTTTTTAGTTCATCAAGAGATAGAGCCATTTTGAACTGTTTCTTCTTCTCTTTCTGTATCCTCTTCTTATTATTAAGCCAATCAGTTATTTCCAAGCTTAAAACAGTTCCCAAAAGTCCCAAAATCCTGCAATCATCAAACAGTCCAGGCAGAGTACAAGCTTCTTCTTTTTACAATTTCTCTTCTAGGGGTGAAGTCAAATTAGGGAAAGAAAAAACGTCCAATCTGTGCTTTAAATCTTTTTTAGAATTAATTTCTATCTCTTTATCTTCAAGGCATCTCCTCCAGCAAAGTCTTAGAGTAATAATTTTTTTTTCCCAAGCCTCTCCCTTCCCACTTATAACAAAGGAGTTTAGGTTTTACCTTCTATCAAAAGGCTAGTTTCCCTTGTCCATTTGTTACTTCCATAAGGGAGGGAGAGTAACTTCCCCTTTTCATCACTTTTCTTCGCAGCTGAAAACATCAATCAGGAACATTGTAGCGTCCAAGCCAATACTTTCCCAGGTGTTAAATATGTCCTTAAGGTCCCAGTTTGACCAAGAAAAAACTTTCGTTTTAAAAATCCTTCTTCTTTCTCCTGCACATTCTTTATCCAGTTGCTGGCTTCTTTATGGTGGCCATAAAGACCGCCGCTCCATCGTCTTGAGAGAAGGGGGTTATTGCCAGCTGGGGGGGTTGCGATACCCCTCAATCCCTGTCCGGATCCCCCCTTTCTTCAGCTGCCCCAACAGGGCAGCCTTAGCCTCCAAATCTGTCAGGATCGGAGGCACCAAGGCGGCTTGCACAGCAGGGATCACAGAGAAAAGCAAATCCCTGCTTTCACCGAAGCCGACAAACCAGGTCTCAAGTCATTTTTATTTTTCTGAGAAAGTTTGCAGCTTGGTCCAGCTCAGATCTCCTTTTCGACCGTACTTGCATCAAGTGAAGGCCAACAGAATTCACTGGAAGAGATCTCGTCCTTAGATTCTGGAAAAGGTGGTCCCCCTTATTTTTTTATTTTATTTATTTATTTTGATTTGTCAATCACTTACAAGATAATAGGAACAAGTATAGACATAGTTATGAATACATGAAATGGGTACCTATAAGAAAAATAAAGGAACAATAGACAGGGACGGTAGGCATGTTGGTGCGCTTATGCACGCCCCCTACAGACCTCACGGTCTGTATGCACGGATTTGAAATCTAAGCAAGCAAACACTTTTTGCACAATGGAGAAGCAATTTAATTACTCAAAAGGTATGAATATCACAAAAACTATATTATATGTAAACTTTCCTTTCCTTTGTGGGTAAATTACTGAGAACAAAAACCTCAAGTGTTCATAATGCTTATTCCAAAACTGAAATTCAGTCACTGAATCCTGAGTAAGTTCCTGTTGTCCACTTGCTCCTGAGGTTGGGGTTTGCACTGGCATTTTGAAACCAGTCACTGAGTGCATTCACAAAATGGCTTCCGATGGAATTATTCATAAACTAAGTCTTATGGAGAATTTAAGATAGATCAACACAGAGATACCTGTTGATTCCTACAGGCCACATCCTCCCAGAATTGTTCTTTGGAAGGACACAAGGTATGAAGTCAACCTCTTTGTTCTTCTTTAATTAGAAAAAAAATTATAAGACACCCAAAAGCATTTCTGAAAAGTAAGGAAAAACAAGTGGGGGAAAATAGTTTCCTTTTTTTTTTCCTTTTATAATAAATTTTATTAAAGTTTTACAGCTTTAAAAACAAATCATATTTACAATTTTTGCAGTGTGTTGTGGCATTGCTTCTCCATATTCATTTACACACCCACATGCACACACACACACACACACACACACATACACCCACACACGTACAACAATTACATTTACATTTTGCATTATCTTTTGTTCATCTTTTCTAACCAAACATACCATTTCTCCCAGACCTCATAGTATTCTTTTTCTTCCTTCTCATTGTAAGTTTATTCATTTCCGTACAATCTATAATTTTTTTTTATTAACATATTATCTGTGGGACTACTCTCTGATTTCCAGTTTTGAGCATATGGATAGTTTCCTTTTCACAATGAATACTTTTAAAAATTGTTTTGAATTAATTATCAGGTTAAATAATTCTTAGGTGGCCTAGAGAATCACAAAGACTGGTTATTGGCTAATGATGCTCTGGACAATGACAGGAAAAAAATTCTACCGGGGATTATTGTATGGGTGGATATGACCTTGTAGACGTCCCTCACTCTGTTAAGGACATAGAAGTACTTATCTCAAACGATCTCAGCCCCAGACCTCACTGTAACAGCATTGCCAAAAAGGCTTTAAGAATTGTTAATCTTAGCAAAGATTCTTCTCTGCTAACATTGAATTGTTACCTAAGACATAAAAACCCTTTGCCAGACGAGTGGTGGTATTCAGCAGGTTCTGGCCAGTTCTGGAGAACTGGTAGAGGAAATTTTGAGTAGTATGGAGAACTGGCCAATACCACCTCTGACTGGAGAGTTTACAGTATCCTTCCTCTACCATACCCACCAAGTCACGCCCACAGAGCCGGTAGTAAAAAAAAGTTGCTAACCAGGGCATATAAAATCTTTGCCAGACCAATTCTTGAATACAGCTCGTCCACCTGGAACCTGCACTGTATATCAGATCTTAACACAATTGACCAGGTTCAGAGGTATTTCTCGAGAAAAGTACTCCACTCCTCCACTCACAATAGAATTTCCTATGCCTCCAGGCTTGAAATTCTGGGCCCGGACAATCTGGAACTGCGCCGCCTGCAGTCCGATGTAAGCATAGTTCACAAAATTGTCTGCTATAACATCTTGCCTTTCAATGACTTCTTCAGCTTCAATCACAATAATACACTGGCAAACAACTGATACAAACTCAAGGTAAATCGCTCCAAACTCAGTTTCAGAAAGTAGGACTTCAGCAACAGAGTGGTCAATGCCTGGAACGCTCTACCAGATTCCATTGTAACAGCCTCAACTCCTAACAGCTTCAACCTCAAACTGTCTACTATGGACCTCACCCCATTCTTAAGTGGTCCTTAAAGGGGTCATGAATAAGCGCACCAACGTGCCTACCGTCCCTGTCCTATTGTTTATTTTTTATTTTTTATATGTATCCCTTTCATGTATTCATAACTATGTTTATACATATACCTATTATCTTGTAAGCGATCGACAAATAAATAAATAAACAAATAAAAGCCTAACTTTAGATTTGTTGTATTGCTTAAAGCTTCCTTTGCTGGGTTCAAATTTCCCAGCTGAGAAGATATCTATGACATGGCAGAAGTATTTGAGCGAAACAAACTGCATGAAAACGGCTTCTCTTTATTATTCTGGCAGGAGGTACAAGTGGCAGCGAGGACCAGTGTTCCTGGGCTAGCTAATACTTGGAGTAAACGGGGTGTTATTTCCTCTTTTCCCCTTTTGAAGTGTGTTTTCTGGTTATTCTTAGGGCATTGTGCGGTTCCTGTATTAATGGTTTTAATCCTGTTTCGTTTTTGTGATTCCTCCATCTGGAGGGCAGGCAGGGAAGTGCTTGCCAGTGTTCATTGTGTTTATAATCCAATCTTGATTTGTCTTATTTGTGTTTATAATCTGTCTTCTGCAACTTTCCTGTTTACTTTCCCTTTGTCATTGTGGCCGATCTTGTCCTGTCTCCAAGATTCCTGTTCTCCCTTCCCAAGTGTATTAGAATTTTAATTACTCTGGTTTTGTTTTCTTCTTGGGCTATCTATTTCTATGGAGATTCTTAGTGGTTTTCTATTCTAATGTGTTTGGAGCTTCAATTTCCTGTGGTTTGGGTAATAATTTGCTGCAGTTTATGTTTTCCCACAAGCTTCTGGTGGTGCTTTGTTTTAAGATTTTGGGTTCTTGTTAGTGGCAACACTGTCTGGGTAAGTTCCCTTTCCCACAGATTGATTCAATAATCGACCAGTGCCACCCCCAGTGCCACTGGGCAAGGTTTCCAAAAGAACATAGAAGGAAGTGAAATGGGTGGGATGAATGAATCTTACTGAGACTCCATCCACTTCATGATTGGAGCAATTGTTAAATGATTGGTCAACCACAACTGAAAGTACAAGGATTCTTATTGTTGAACAAGGAATCACAAGGTGCCTCGTTGAATTTTAACTCTGACTAACAATTTCAATTCTAGGGTCAAATGTGGCCCCGAGTCAAGGACTACCTATAATATCTTGTATTATTTCTATTATTTATATTTCATTGTGAAGCAATCACTACTGACAAGCATAAAATATAATTTTTTTCTCCTTTCTTAGTTTGTATCATTATTTTCAACTGTTTTTAAACAAGATTAAAGAACATTTTGATATGGTTTTTATTTGAAAAAAATGGGATACACAAAATGCACATGTTGCAGGATTGCAATACACCTGTTCTGACTAGGTTGCACCAGATTAGGAAGACTCAGTGGATAATGTTGGATTTGCAAAAATTGCAAGACTCAAATTCTGATTGATAGGATAAGATTTTAAATTATCTCTTGGCCTCAATCTGTGTTACTAACAAAGTGCATTATAACACATCTTCACCACATTTTTCCACACTCTAAAACTTTCACTCCAATTCAGTATCACACAGTGATATATATACTGTGGAGTCCTTCCCTGGTGCTTTCTGAACTTGGTTGTTGGCTTGCAAACATTTGATTGCTTGATTTTTCCTGATGTGATACAGGGAAAATTTCTGCAAGCCAGCAACCATGCCCCGAGAGTCCCAATAACTTCCCATTTCACCCCAGAACTATATAAATATATTTTCTTCTGTATGAACATATATTGTACTTAAGTTATATTTTGTGAATCTCTATTGAAAGACACAGTACTCACTAAGATACTAATGGTCATTCTTCAAGTTTTAAACTGATACACTTGCTAACACCCAAGAAGATAGGCTCAAGATCCAGATGGATCTTGACAGACTAGAACACTGGGCCATATCTAATAAAATGAAGTTCAATATAGAGAAAAGTAAAGTCCTACACTTAGGCAATAAAAACCAAAAGTACACATATAGACTGGGTGAAACCAGGCTCAGTAGCAGTAACTGTGAGAGGGATCTTGGAATCTTAGTGGACAAACAGCTAAATATGAGTCAGTAGTATGCAGCAGCCGCCAAAAAAGCTAATGCAATACTAAGTTGTATTAACAGAGGGATACAGTCAAGATCAAGGGAAGTACTAATACCACTCTATAAAGCCTTGGTAAGACCACACCTAGAGTACTGCATCCAGTTTTGGTCACCACATTCTAAAAAAGATGTTGAGACTCTAGAAAAAGTACAGAGAAGAGCAACCAGGATGATTAGGGGACTGGAGGCTAAAACATACTACGAACCCTTGCAGGAACTGGGCTTGGCTAGTCTAGTAAAGAGAAGGACCAGGGGAGACATGATAGTGGTCTTCCAATAGTTGAGGGGCTGCCACAGAGAGGAGGAAGGGGTCAAGCTATTTTCTAAAGCTCCTGTAGGCAGGACAAGGAATAATGGATGGAAACTGAACAAGGAGAGATTTAACCTGGAACAAGGAGAAACTTTCTGATGGTGAGAACAATCAACCCATGGAACAGAAGTTGCCTTTGGAAGTTGTGGGACTTTCATCCCTGGAAGCTTTCAAGAAGAGATTCTGCCATTTGTCAGAAATGGTGTAGGGTCTCTTTCTTGGGTGGTGGGTTGGACTAGATGATTTACAAGGTCCCTTCCAACTATGATTATCTGTATCTAACCGGGTCCGGGGGCGGGAGAAGTGGCTAGTTTGGAATGCACCGTTTCAAAGGAATGCAGGAGCCGGATTCCGTGGCAAGCCAAGCGGTCCCCGTTTTGCAGACCGTCCGGGCGGAGTCAAACCTTCCTTTCCACGGTCCAGGAGCCGGAGCCTTTGAGCGCAGGAGAAAGGGGGTGGGTGCCACCAGGCGTGCAAATGACGCAGTCGTGGAAGCTCAGGATTGCTTGGTGGCCAAGGGAGGCTTGACTTCGTGCGCTGCCTTATAAACCAGCTCCGGTCCTTCTTTCGTCTCTTCGGAGGGGAAGCTTTCTCGGCTGCAGCTGGGCGAACCGTCGCGGACGGAGCAAGGAAATCTAGAGAGCCGCTTTGGGAAGATTCTTGGAAGCGGCGCTTTGCATCTGGCGAAACATCTGACAAGCTTCCCCAGAGGGGCTTGGAAGACTCCGTCGCCCTTCTGGACGAGAGATTGGGAGGGTCTGGCTCCGGAGCGCACCGCCTTTCAGGATCGCCAGCCAGCGGTGCTAACGATCTAGGGACCAGAAGGGTCCAAGTGGAGACAAATCGGGATCATTAGCAGCAAGAACCGTAATCAATCGTCGCCTTCCTATGTGGGAGAGCTTTTGTGGCAGGGAGGGAAGACAACGGCATTATAAAAGCCTGTCTGAGTTTTCCCACCGCAGAGGGTGGATTTCGGTAGCTGAAGCGGATGTTTTAAAAGGGGGAAATTACGTTCCTGTTCTTTTTTTCTTTGCCATTGGGGCGTGTTTTCTTTTTTCTTTCTTCCAGGGTGAACTTTTTCTCCCCGTTAATGAAGATTCCTCCCCAGAAAGTCTGGCATCTGCATCTTTTCGGCACCAGGTGAAGGTTTTTCTATTTTTCCTGAACTTTTTGATTTGACTTTGACTTTAATTTAATTTTGAATGGCTGTCTTTCCAGATGCCTAGTTTGTATGACGGTTTTACTTTGCATGTGATGATTTTTTATGGCACGTTTTCCATTTTTGGATATTTAAATGGCAAAGACCTTACTTTCTTAAGCACTTTACCTATTGTTTGCAAAATCCATTTGAACATAGAACTTTGAGCACTTAGGATAACTTTATTGTCACTTTAAATGTACACTAATCTGCCTGCATTAAAATGAAATTTCACTGCATACAGTTCTCAAAGGGCCACCACCTCCAATATACAGTACATAGAATAGAATAGAAATAGAAATAGAAATAGAAATAGAAATAGAAATAGAAATAGAATAGAATAGAATTCTTTATTGGTGCATGAGTCAAAAAGATGGCTGTGAAAATATTTACAGATCCCTCACATCCTGCACATAACTCCTTCACTCAAAACGATGCTATAGAGCCCTGCACACCAGAACAACTAGACACAAGGACAGTTCCCCCCCCCGCCAAGCCATCACTCTGCTAAACAAATAATTCTCTTGACACTGTTCAACTATCACAAAGTCTGCACTACTATTACTGTTAATCTTCTCATCGCTTCTTATCACCCATCCCCTCCCACTTGTGACTGTAACTTTGTCGCTTGTATCCTTACGATTTATATTGACTGTTTCCTAGTCTGCTTGGATTGCTTATTGTACCCTATTACTATTATTAAGTGCTGTACCTGATGATTCTCGACTCTTGACAAATGTATCTTTTCTTTTATGTTTACTAAGAGCATTTGCACCAAGACAAATTCCTTGTGGTTGGGAAGCCTCCCCCACTCCCCAGAATGAAATATTCTATAAAATATCAGGGGAGGCAGAATAGAATATTTCCCCTAAAGGAGAAGAGGACAAAAGTCTCCTGAACAAAGGCAGAAATAAGCCTCAGTGTTTCTACCATAGGAAGACAACCACAAGCAGAGGCCTGAAGAGGCTGGGCTTTATGAATGGATATCACATATCAAAGAAAGAAAGAAAATATTTTTTCAGTGAACAGCATGATTCCAGGTTAACACATTTCCATTACAAACTTGACTTACATTTCATATTCATATTTCACATTGGATAACTTATCTTAAACTTACTTTATATATTTTCTTTAATTTTAATCTACAAGCCTTCCCCATCTTATTTTGTAATTTTACCAACACATTGCTTGACCTATTTCTTTAAATCCTTAATACATCATTATATATCTTTATATTCGTTATATTTTATCTTCTTATTGTGTCAGGTCTGCAATTTACTCATCTATTAATTCATCATTCCAGCAATTCACACTTTTATGTTATTATTATTAACATAATCATAATCATAAATAACAACAATACAACATCCCTATTTGCCAATTCCAAGGTGCCATCCCTGTGTATGGCATTAATTAATGTAATTAAGTAATATGTAATTAATCCCCTCCCTAAAATTCCCATAATTTAACTTTGAGTTAACACTTTGAAAAAGAAGAGACACAATAATAGTTTTCTAGTAATTACTACATTACGTATATCTCTTTTAAGTCTGGGTCTGCAAGTTCCCTTTCTCATTACCTTAAGAATATATCTAGATTAATAAAATTATAGCTAAAACAAACATAATTAATCCCATAATTTCATAAGAACTAATATTGTTTTCCCTTTGACATTACTCCTGCTCTGTTTGCCACAACTTATTAATTCACTTAGTATTATTAATATCTTTATTCTGATTACCTCTCTTCATTTCATAACATAAAGGGAGAAGAGGAAAAGTCACTGCAATAGCAAAACAATATCAGTCCCTATCTCCCATTTTAATACTCTATATTCCACTGTTTATCATTTCTTATGTTATTGCTTATTAATTCATTTAATATTATTAATATCTTTGTTTTAGTTCTCTCTTAATGTCGTCTCATAAATAGAAAAAAGCAATCACAGCAATAACGAAACAATATCAGTCCCCATTTCCCCTTTTAATAATCTATATTTCACTATTTTCTAAACAATCTTATCATTTCTTATTTGTATAAACTAATCCTTATACTCTTGCAGAATCCCCTTCTTTATAATTTTCAATCAGCCATTATCTCTGTGCTTTTTAATTAGACTATTTCATTTCATTGTTATGTGCTTGCCATATTCCTTTCTTTCCAAATCCCATTTCATTCTTGCCCTTTATCACTCCAATTTCTATCCCCCTTCTTTTCCATTACTGCCACCTGAAGTTTCCTTTCCCGCTGTTTCCTTTTCTTTTGTTCGGTTTTTAGAATAAACCCCCTTTTTAATTACATTGTTGAACCTCCTATTATTAATTCTCTTTCTATTCCTCCTTTGCTTAAATTTCCGTTGATTTAAGTGTTCATTTAAGATGGCCACTTCTTGTCTTGATTTATCTTCTTGTTGTTGTTCTTGGTATTTTGAAACCTCCATTTCCAAAAATTACAATGCAAAACCAAATGATTTGCCCTCTTTTTGCAGCATGTCTTTCATGTTTCTAAATTCCAGTTTCAGGTCCAATAACATTCCTGCCATCTTTAGACAATGTGTCAGGGTTGTATGTTTAATTATTTCAAAAACAAGTTTCTTCTTCCGGCTTCTTCCTTTTAAGTACAAAGCCACTTCATCTGTCAGAATTTTCCTTTCTTAATTTCTTTGTCCACCATTTAAATCCACTTTCTTAATGATTTTAAAAGATTTCAAAACTGGGGTGCCTTAAGTCAGAATTCTCCTGGTTTCTATGCTGTCCTCTTTTTCACCGCTCCTCCTGCGCAATGTTATTCCAGCAGTCTCTTCCCCATCAGGGTGACCACTTTAGACCACTGCTTCAGATGTCTTCGGGAGGGAGTGTTTGCCAAGCCAGGGAGGGGATATGTGACTCCCCTCTACCCAGCTGGCAGTCTCCCCTTCATCACCGCCCCATGAGGCAGCTTCTACCCCAAATCTGGACAATTGGGACTCTCCGACAAAGAAGCATGGACCAAAGCCATGGACAGTCGTGGCAATGGTTTGTCTTCGGGGAAGTTCAACCAGAAGTTCCAGGCCACTCTATTCATAAATAAAGGGCAGCAGGCAGTTCTGAATAAGCAGCACAATAGGCAATGAGCCAAAATTAACAAGATTAGTTCAGACAAAGAAAACACCCAGGATTTGCATTTTTCCTTATGCCTGTAGAGCCAGTCATGACCCCTACATGACCCCATAGAAATCTGGCAACAGCCATTGAAATATTAAAGGACATAAACAGGCATCTCAGTCACAAAGCCCCCGCAAATTGTATAAAAATCCATCTACTCTCAACCCCAATTTGTCAGCCATCCCAGAAACATGCTGCTGTCACTGTTGTTGACTCAGCCTTCCATTCTTCTGAGGTGGGTAAAATGAGGATCTAAATTGTTGGGGGCAATATGCTGTAAACCACTTAGAGAGGACTGTTAAGCACTGTGAACTGGTATCTAAGTGTAAGTGCTTTTGCTATTGTTTCTAGCTACTAAATAAATGGAGACCTCCTTTCCAACTGCAGCCTGCCTTCAGTTCATTTCTCCTGCATCGTTCTCCTGGCTTGGAATAAGAACTGGACTAGATTTTACTTCCAAAACAACAATGATTTTGAATTTCCCAAGAACACAATTCTTTCAGCCATTTTGACAATCAGAAGTACACACAAATTTACTTTCTTTTATTAATTTTATTTCCCCTTAAATTGCAGTGTCCCGGGTTGTCCAACTTAACCAATGAATTGAACCTTTCTAAGCAAACAAACAACAATGGACAATGGATGCAAAATTGGTGGAGAATTTAATAACTCAGGAGGTATGAAAAGCATGAAAACTATGTTACATACAATGTCTTTACCTTTGGGGATACAAGTGATAATGAGAACCACACAGGATTAATAATTCCAAAATTGAAACTCTAGCCCCAAATCATGACACCCATCAACTCCTGAGGTTGGCATTTTGAAGACATCCTGTGGCTGCATTCACAAAATAGCTCCTGAGGGAATTTTTCATAAAACAGCTTTCCTGGTAAGAAATATCTGCTAGCACAGCAATATCTGCCATTTCCTCTAGGAAACATCATCCCAGAACTGTCCTTTGGAGGGACATAAGAGATGAAATCAATCTCCATGTACTTTAAGAACATTTTAAGAGGGGAAAATGTGATTGGAGGCCCAGATGCACTTCTGAAAATAAAGGAAAAGCTAGATTGGGAAAAATTGTTTCTTTTTCAAAATGAGGATCTTTGAGTTGATTATCAGGTTAAATAATTCTGGGGCAGCTTAGAGAGCAACACAGGGACTGAGTCTTGGCTAATGACTACCTGAGCAACCACAGGGGGGAAAATCCATTGGAGATTATTTGATTTATGCATACAGAGATTCCCATTCAGAAAGACACAAATCTGGGGAGAGGAATTTTCTAAAATGTATTAGCATTTTTGCTGCCTGACAATCTTCATTTATGTTAATTTCCTCTTTAGGTTATGGTCATAAATTTCCTGAATTGTTGGGTCCTCAACACATTTGGCCTGAACGCTATACTGGGTAAGAATATTATGATACATTTTCTTTGTTCCTAAATGGTGAGTCATCTAAAGGGAAGTGGTCGCAATATTGCTACATAGAAAGATAAAGCCAAGTCAAGAATCAAAATAGATTAATTTGTCAGGCTTTCAATACTTCCTGCAAAATGTTCATCTATTTCTTCAGCTTGGTTAGATGGCCTATAGCAGAGGTCAGCAACCTCAAACACTGAAAGAGCTACCAAGGTCCTAACTGGAAGCCCCCCATTCAATTCTGGAGTAGACTGGAAGTCCAGTTCCCCCACCATAGAGTCTCCTCCTAGCATGGCGTCCTTTTTCCTCTGCCAACTGGAAGTCTGGTTCCTCCACCATAGAATTCCTCCTAGCATGGTGTCCTTTTTCCTCTATCTGTCCTAACTGAAAGCCCTATCAATTGTGGAACTGACTGGCGACAGAGAGCTGCAGCAGAAGTATGAAAGAGCCACATGAAGAGGGAGGGCAGGGCTGACATCATGGCAGTACAATGAAAATCTTTATGGGCTCCTAGGGAGGACCTTGATATCCTGAAAGCCAGTGGTCCCTTGGACCTAAATCATCTTGGAAAATGATGATTGAGGAGAGGACATTCTGCTGATCCCAAGGATACCACAATATCCCTGTTAGATCGAGAGATAGCCTCTCCAGCTGACTTGAAAGGAAAGCGGTCATTGCAAACCACTACAAGGCTGGGGCAGATGGCCATCACTCTGGTGGAAAAAGAGAAATTGAAAGAGTAGTTGACTTGGGTGAAAATTTTCTATTTACTGATTAACTAAAGAAAAGAGCCCCTGGAAAAGAAAGGGGTGAAAAGAAAGCCAACTTTTTAAAGGGTGGGTGGTAATAAATCACCCCCCACCCAAACAAAGTGGTGAGCAGAGCGGTTTTTGGCACTAAATAGCAGATGAAACCATTAATCACGGAGTTAAAATGAAAGAGCCACATGCGGCTCCAGAGCCATGGGTTGCCGACCCCTGGCTTATCGTATACAACTATGGAATATTATTTTTTCCTTTTATATTGACCTATGTGGATACTCACAAGACTGAAAAAAATATTGATGTAAGTTTAAAAAAACTGTGTGTGTTTGTGTGTGCATACGTGCGTGTGTGGATCCGTATGTGCATGCATGTATATATATTTCTGCTAGAAGGACTGATTCTCTTTTGGTCTCTTTTTGTTATCAGGCTAACGGATCCCACACTTGTCAACACTCCTTTCAATACAGCTGAAATTGCTTCCAATAGTACCAGAATACCAGAAATTTATCTTTATCCATATGAGCAACTGTCCAATAATTTAACACGTAATCTTTTCAATGGCTTCATTGTCCTTATTTGTATTTTGGGCCTGGTGGGAAATGGAAGGACAATTTACCTCCTGGCCTTTTCCATGAAGAGGAATCCTTTCACCACTTTCATCCTGAATCTCTCCATCGCTGATTTTGGGGTCCTCACATCCCTCATTATGGCAGCAATCTTTGTGGCGGTGTTATCTCTGGGTCAAAGAACATATATTGTCAAAACCTTTTTCTCCTTATTCTTTGAGCTCTTCTTCTTCTTCACCTATTCTGCTAGCCAGTTTCTGCTGACGGCCATCAGCCTGGACAGGTGCGTGGCTGTCCTATTCCCTCTCTGGCATCGTTGCCATCGTCCTCCTTATTTGCCCACCCTTGTTTGTGGCTTTCTCTGGATCCTTTGCTTCCTGCTCTCTGTGGTGCATTTCATACTATATCAAACCAAGAGCTCTGGAGGCTCACATTTTCTCTACCAGCTGATTGTGAATGGTTTACTTTGTACACCTCTCATGGTTGTGTCTACTGTGACTCTCGGGATTCATATGAGGTCTAAATCGCAACGCAATCAAAGGAAGCTTCTCACCACTCTCTTGCTGGCTCTCATCTTCTTCCTCCTTTTTTCTCTCCCAATGGATGTCTTTTATGTCATTGAATATTTTGGTTCCTCTAATCCCCTCCTCATGACCATTGGGATAGGATGTGCAGCTGTCAACAGCAGCGTCAACCCACTCTTTTATTTCTTAGTGGGAAGAAAGAAGAGGGGAAAGGATCAGCCCAGAGCATCTTTGAAGCTTGCTTTGCAAAGAGTTTTCAAGGATGAGCAGGACAACTCAGAAGAGCCAAAAACTACGGAGGAAGACCAGTTGTGAAGACTCCCTATCATGGTGGATTCATTTTCTAATCCTTAAATAATATCTGGATTCCATGAGAACACGTAACATTGATGGGTTTTTCCCAACAAAATAGCTAATCAAAAAACCATGTAAACAGAGAGATACTGCTGTATATGTAATTTTCAAAGTGGAACATGACAATAAAATAAAATACATTAAAAATATGCATATACCAACATATATGACATAGAGAAACAACAAAGTCCAGTTCGGATGTATACATATACATGACAAAAAAAGAATCCATTCCTGGGGGAAGGTTACTTCAAAAATCCTATTCCCACCCCACCCCCTCTAACCTGCTTTCCAGCTCCGTTCTCCTGTGCAGAGCAATAAAAGAAGACCCAGCCAATCAGCTGGGACTCAAGAGGCAGAGAATAGATGGGGGTGGGTCAGAGGTGGTATTTGCCGGTTCTCTGAACTACTCAAAATTTCCACTACCGGTTCTCCAGAACTGGTCAGAACCTACTCAGAACCCACCTCTGCACCTAGCGGCTCTCAATGAAATCAAATTTGATACCCCTGCCCTAGAGCTTTTAGACCAGACCATCTGCACACTTGAGAATGAAACTGAGTTACATTTTTATCAGCATTCCTAGCTATATTGAGAATACACAGACACCCACCAATTCCTCCAAAGCCGGGGTGTCAAACTCAAGGCCTGTGGGCTGTATCTGGCCCATGAGGTGCATAGATCTGGCCCACGGGGCTGCCTTGGAAACAGCGAAGGACTTGCCCGTGGTGCCTCTGCCAGCGAAAATGAAGCTTGGGAAGCCTATGCCTACTGCCCTTTGGCCATCCTGTTGTGTTCTCCTCCTGATCTTTCCTGGTGTTCTCCCACCCTATTGCTGAGGATGCTTTTGTTACAAAGCCAGGTCTCCTTGCATGGAGAGGGAGTGGGCCTTTCTCTGACCCACACACTTTGCCCTCCTGCACACACCACGAGAACCTGGTCGAGGAGAGTGAGAACAGCAGCCTTGAAGAGGAAGTAAGTGCAGCTGGGGCCCCCTTGGGCTGTGCTAGATTGTGGGGTCCTGGTGCCCTGGGAGCTCGAGGGTTGGGCTGGGTGCTTGTGCTCTGCTGCCTAGGGCTCTCAACAGTCTGCACCACTGTCTGGGGGTCCTTCATGTGGCCTGAGAGGAATGGTGAGGATTCTCTGTAGGACAAGGGCTTGTCATTCTGCCTGGTCTCACCTTCCTCCACTGGAGACAATGGATTCCTCCAGTCCTGCCCGGGCCACTACAGGTGCCCCAATAGGAGTGATGTCAATATGGCCAAGACCACCCCAGCCATGCCCACTGGCCCCCCAAGATCAAATACAACCCTGATGCAGCCCTCAATGAAATCGAGTTTGACATCCCTGATATAGATGGTGAAAGGAGTCCTCTTAATCTGGCAATGCAAAACTCGGATGACAGTTCCATTCCCAATAATTCCTGGAATGCAAATTAAAAGGATTAAAGAATAGATGACATTTTTCTGATAGTCAGGCTGATAAATGTTGTCCTCTGGGGGAATGCCATCAGTGCCACTGAGTTCAGTATAATTGAATGTCAAATTTCCCATTTTAGCCTCTGTGACTCCAGAAAAGACAGTTATCACATTGGTTGTCGTCTTCTATGGAAATGAATCTTATTTTGTTTGTTTTTGCTTCTTGTTGAAGGATAATGGTGGTGTTATGACCCAGGCTTCGTAAAACGTAATTATGCACCAACTTATTTTAAAACAAAACTTATTTTATTGCAACGCTGAGAATTGTTTTCATTCCCAGCCGGAATTAATCTCAAACAGTCCCCCAAGATAAGCACACACCTTTCAGTTCTGTGAAGTGCTGCCAAAAACAGAAGTATCAAATGAACTAGAAAAGAAACCAACTGAAGTACCAAAAACAAACCCACCCCCAACCGAAATACAAAGAGCTTCAAGAATGACTCTGAACTGATCAAACTACTTTGCTTCCTGCAAAGGTTTCATCATCTTGGTCTGACTTTTATACCTTATGGGAGGGGCAATCACTTCCCAGCCTTACTCCTGAGTCACCCCTTTGGTTTCAGCTGGTCTTGCCTTCTAGCAGTTCTGCGCACGCACACACTGGGAACAGGGTCCCCTGGGTCCTTTGCCTCACTGCTGCCAGACTCCGAAGGTTCTGGAGGCAGCACCCCACCCCCAGATGGTCCTGGCTCCATCTCTGTATCAGATGCAGGACTCTCATCTGACTCCTCTCCAGACTCCCTGACTGGTCCCCATTGTTCCCCACTGTCCGACTCAGCTACCATCTGCACTGGCTGCCAGTGAACCACAGCACTTGGATCCAGACAACTAAAGAACAAACCACTCACCCTTACTTTAGTCAACAGAGATCAAATGTCATTTGCATCTATTTTGATTTTTCCAAGAATCACGGCAGAAGATATGAGGAATTTCACAAAAACCTTCACCTGAAGTCACTTGCATTATGCGTTTGCATATTTCCTCATATAAAGTCCTCAATGGAATCGAGTTTGACACTCCTGCTCCAAAGCAACTCCAAGTGAATCAAATAAGCCCAAAGAGACAGCACTACTTTTGAGATAGATAAAACAATCCTAAATAAGCCCAAAAGGTTCTGATTAGCCCTTCTGAATCAAATCAAGTCCCATCTCGGTTTAGTATTTTGATTCTACAATTGGTTACTCTATCTGGAATGTAGCATTGTCTTGAAACAAGTGGTAATTAGAGGGATGCTGGCATTTAATTCCATGAGTAATGACCTCTGTCCATCTTCATGCTGCTCATGACCTCATTGGCTTAGAATTGTTAGATAGTCCTCAACTTATGGCCATTAATTTAGTGACCATTGGAAGTTATAATGGTGCTAAATGACTGGTATTTATACCTGATCCTCAACCGTAGAAAGCTCTCCCAACAACACTGCGATCATGTGATTGTGATTGGGAACACCTGTGATATAAGAGAAAACTACACAATCACAAACTCCTTGCCCCACTAAACAAGCCCAAAATATCAGGAGAAATTGGGGGGGAAAAGAATTCAAGCAGCCTGAGAATAACCTAGAAAACCCAAATCTTCTTTCATGACATCTTATGAAATTGATATTCAAATAACAGAATAACAGCGCTGGAAGGATCCATGGAGGTCTTCTAGTCCAACCCCCTGCTCAAGCAAGAAATCCTATCCCATTTCAGAGAGATGGCTGTCCAATCTCTTCTTAAAAACCTCCAGTGCTGGAACACCCACAACTTTTAGAGGCGAGTTGTTCCACTGATTAATTGTTCTCACTGTCTGGAAATTTCTCCTTAATTCTAGGTTGCTTCCCTCCTTGATTAGTTTCTGTCCGTTACTTCTTGCCTTGCCTTCTGGTGCTTTGGAGACTAGCTTGACCCTCTCTTCTTTGTGGCATCCCCTCAAAAGGAAAGGTTGGCCCAGCATTCAGTAAAACCTTGATGACCAAAGACTAAACAAATCTTTACTGCAAAACAGAATAAACCTTGCAATCCTCATCCTTGGCTTTCATTTATTCCCCCCCACCTCTCCCAGGGAGTATTGCAAGTTTGACTTCCTTTTTAAAAACATGATTAGAAGAACCAAGGCACCATGGTTCAATTAATGAGACTATGTGTAGCTCAGGGTTGAAATGAGGAGCCCTTGGTTCTCTGAGAGCTGGTTTGCTTTTCTTGCAGACATTCTAGAGTAGAATAGAGTAGAGTAGAGTAGAGTAGAGTAGAGTAGAGTAGAGTAGAGTAGAGTAGAGTAGTGTGTTGCAATGACGAGGCAGTCAAGTTGCTTGATCATGATCAACTGAATCACGATGAACTTTATTGGAGTCTAGTCTTGCATTTATACACATTTTTAGTAATCCTCCAACATTGGTTAACTTGGGTTTCTGCTTAACTTTCGTTACTGTTTAGCATAGTAATTGACACAATTAATTATCTCCAGTTAAAGTCTAACATATGTTTACTTCCTCTCTGTAATCCTCCTTTACATTAGTGACTTTGTTTGCCTGAGTTGTAATTGCTTGTAAACATTCCTTATCTGAGGTTTGCCATCCAAGATAAGAACATTCCTGCAATTACAACTCTACAGTAGAGTAATAACTTTGTCATTTTGAATGTACACTAATCAGCACACACTAAAATGAAATTTTGCTGCAAACAGCTCTCAAAGGGTCACCCCCTCCCAGATACACTACATCAACATGACAAAATAAATGCAAAATGATTATACCACACAGAGAACCTCTAGATGACGTCACCAGCAGTGGGGTGGGGGGATGGGGTTTGCTCTCAGTTTACATTCTCGGCAAGCCATTAGAATACAAACAGAGTAAACACCACCCTTACTGAGGCACTGATGATGTTACCCAGTTTGAGTAAGGAAAGGCCTGCAAGAAAACAACCGAGCCCAGAGAGCACTGAGCACATGGTTCAGTGAGACAATCACACTTCCTGCTTTGCACCAATGGCCAAGAAGCATCGATCCAGTCAAGAGCAGCTTCCAACTGAAGACATCCAGTCCTTTCGACCTCGGCTGAAGCAGACACCGGTCTCCGCAGAACCCGATTGGGAAGTCCAACCCCGGGCGGCATTCCCACGAGACCCTGGCCCAGAACCTCCTCCCCTCGCCCGGATTGCCCCGACACAGCCGACCTCCAACCAACTCCACGGCCAAAAGAGGGAGGATTGCGGCGGGCGGGCCGGGGAAGGGGGGTAATTGGTGATGTGCCATGTCTTGCGAAGGCAGGAGCCGGATTCCGTGGCAAGCCAAGCGGTCCCCGTTTTGCAGACCGTCCGGGCGGAGTCAAACCTTCCTTTCCACGGTCCAGGAGTCGGAGCCTTTAAGTGCAGGAGAAAGGGGGTGGGTGCCACCAGGCGTGCAAATGACGCAGTCGTGGAAGCTCAGGACTGGCTTGGTGGCCAAGGGAGGCTTGACTTCTTGCGCTGCCTTATAAAGCAGCTCCGGTCCTTCTTTCGTCTCTTCGGAGGGGAAGCTTTCTCGGCTGCAGCTGGGCGAACCGTCGCGGACGGAGCAAGGAAATCTGGAGAGATTTTGGAAAGATTCTTGGAAGCGGCGCTTTCCATCTGGCGAAACATCTGACAAGCTTCCCCAGAGGGGCTTGGAAGACTCCGTCGCCCTTCTGGACGAGAGATTGGGAGGGTCTGGCTCCGGAGCGCAACGCCTTTCAGGATCGCCAGCCAGCGGTGCTAACGATCTAGGGACCAGAAGGGTCCAAGTGGAGACAAATCGGGATCATTAGCAGCAAGAACCGCAATCAATCGTCGCCTTCCTATGTGGGGTAGCTTTTGTGGCAGGGAGGGAAGACAACGGCATTATAAAAGCCTGGCTGAGTTTTCCCACCGCAGAGGGTGGATTTTGGTAGCTGAAGCGGATGTTTTAAAAGGGGGAAATTACGTTCCTGTTGTTTTTTTCTTAGCCATTGGGGCGTGCTTTTTTTTTCTTTCTTCCAGGGTGAACTTTTTCTCCCCGTTAATGGAGATTCCTCCCCAGAAAGTCCGGCATCTGGATCTTTTCGGCACCAAGTGAACATTTTTTTTCTATTTTCCTGAGCTTTTAGAATTGACTTTGACCTTAATTTAAAGGTAAATGGCTCCCTTGCCAGCTGCCTAGTTCGCGTGATGGTTTTATTTTGCACTTAACTTGCTTTTGTTACAAGGTGTTTTTTTTTTAAGTTTTATTGTAAACCTCGTAGAGAACTTTGATCATTGGTCAATCTGAAACTTGAAACCAATAACATTTTAATGCTCTTTGAGGTACTCTTTTAGATCTGGACCCTGGGAGGGGTGAGTCTTGGGGAACCACAGAAGGGCTTAACCCAAACTTGAAGAAATGTGGTTTAGTCAGTAAAAGTCAAACTGAACATTTAAATGCATTTAGCAAACGGGAAAGGGCAGATTTCATGCTGTTAATTTGTTTAGTATAAACACTGTTAGCCATTAACTTAGGTTCGCCCCCACCCCAAATGCATCCATGGAGCTTACTTTCTAGACTATCAACAGCCTAATTTAAACAAAGTGCCTTTTTTGAGAGGATGTAGCCAACTTACCGCTATCTGCAGTTGCACAACGGGTTGGGCTAGAGAGGAACTAAAGGGACTCTTTTTGCATAAATGTAAATGGAAGAGGAGGAGCGGGAGGACTGTAGAATCTTTGGTGCTCCCTGCGCTTGGCTCTTTTCTTGAATACATCTCATTACCCAAGTAGATAACATCAGCAGTGCTAGAAGAAGGGGGGGCTTGAGGAGAGAAGAAGGGAGGGGAGGGGGAGGAGTCATTCCCAAGTATGGGTCATCCAGGTGGGTCCCCAAAGGCGCTCATTGGGTTAGAGAGTGGATCTGATGGAAGTTGTGGCAGACATTAGTAGCACGAAACAAAGGCCTTGAGGGCTCCCTGGAGGCCAGAGGGGAAAAGGAAAGGGAAAGGGAAAAAGAAGGAAAGAAGAAAAAGGGGAAAAGAAAGGAAAAAGGAAAGAAGGGAAAAGGGAAAGGAAAATAAGAAAATCGGGGGGAAGAAAGAAAGAGAGAAGGAAAAAAGAAAGAAAGAAAGAAAGAAAGAAAGAAAGAAAGAAAGAAAGAAAGAAAGAAAGAAGGAAGGAAAAAAAGAAGAAAGAAAGAAGAAAAGGAAGGAAATGAAGGAAGGAAAGAAAAGAAAAAGAAGGGAGGGAAGGAAGGAAGGAAGGAATCCCAGGGCAGCCAAAAACAACGGTAGCCTGGCCATATGTCCTGCTCTAAACACTCTGATGTAAATCACTCTTCATATCCCGAGAGTTATAATTTATTTCTCTTCAGCATTTATTTCTCAAGCCCTCTCATTTCAACACCCAACACACAGTTTTTTTTTAATCCACTCTTTGTTTCAATCATTTCCCTTCATCCACTACTCTAACTAAGTTAAGACCAAGCTGACCTGCAAGCACAGGAAAACTCTATGCACATCTTGAGGTCAGTGTTGAGTAAATCACACACATCACATAATTCAATGCCATGACATCATTTGCCTTCTTCCTGGGCACTCCCAGGAGTCAGTGTCAGTATCCATTGATGTTGGACCTCACTGCTTGCCCAAGTCCGGTTAGATTGCCTTCCTTTTCTCTAAACAGATTTTGGTCCTGGCAACTTCTCATTGGTCTTTTGCCTGATTTTCAACCAGGAATAAATAATAATAATAATAATAATAATAATAATAATCTTCTTCTTCTTCTTCTTCTTCTTCTTCTTCTTCTTCTTCTTCTTCTTCTTCTTCTTCTTCTTCTTCTTCTTCTTCTTCTTCTTCTTCTTCTTCTTCTTCTTCTTCTTCTTCTTCTTCTTCTCCTTTTCTCCTCCTCCTCCTCCTCCTCCTCCTCCTCCTCCTCCTCCTCCTCCTCCTCCTCCTCCTCCTCCTGCCCCTTCTCCTTCTCCTTCTTTCCTCCTCCTCCTCCTCCTCCTGAATGTTTCCTCCACTACAGGGCATTGCATGCCAAAACAACTAGACACAAAAATACTTTTCCCCCATGCCATCACTCTGCTAACACCTAATTCCCACAGCACTGTCAAATGCTTAAAGATATTTACCTGTGTTGTAGTGCTGTATTACTATTATCCTTCTCATCTTTTATATTATCTTTACCCATTAGTATGAATATATCACTTTGCTGTTGGTATGTACACTGAGAGCTTATGCACCAGAGACAAATGCCTTGTGTGTCTCCAATCATACTTGGCCAATAAAAAAAAAATGCTATTTTCTGTTCTATTCTATTATCTGGCTGGAGGAAGCCTCTAAGAGGATAGAAACAAAGGGAGAGGCATGAAATACTGAGCCCTGTTAAAAAGCTTTTAATTACTAAAATCCATTCCTTCCTCTCCCCACCCCACCCCTCTCTGATTTTTACTGAAATGTTTTCTTTAAATGAAACAAAAGACAACTATAATGGAAGTCAGATAGCAAAGGAACAAAAGTTGCAAGAAAATAAAAAATTGAAAAAAAGAGGTGACTTTCAACATTCTACATAACTGTTTTATTTTACCTTGCCGTCAGGATTCCGACAGTTACCCCAATTAAATCATGAGTTTTGGGCCAAACTTCCAAATCCTCAAAGGATTTATTGGGAGTTAACATGTGTTCTGACCCAAACCCTTTTCCAATAAGACAAACAATAACCAAAGGGAACAGAAACCTTTTAATGAGTCTTGCAATCCCTGGTTAAAAGGCTGCTGCAAACTAATTAACTAATTGTGTTTGATAAACACAAACCTTGCAAGGAAACTTCATGCAAGGAAAGCAGCAGAAGCAGCAGAAGTCTTTCTTTCTCTTCCTCAAATTCTGCCAGAAATGAGTCTTTGTGAGACTTGTCATGCCGGCTCAGCCTCTTGGAGCAGGAGACGCCTTGCAGGGTCCCAAAGACTCATTTCTGGTGGAGTTTGGGGGAGAGAAAGAAAGACTTTGGCTGCTTTCTTTGTGTGCAGCCAAAAACAGAAGGAGAAAGAAGCAGAAAGAAGCAGACTGATGGCCAGGCAAGGCACGTGGGGTGAGGTGGGTGAGTTCTCCCCTGCCCTTTCTCCCCTCCCCTCACTACCTCGTGTTGTTCACAATGCAAGCGACGTAAGCCTTATGTTCCCATGCAGCCTGGATTAATTGCTTTAGAGTCCACATTTCTCTTGCGGACCACAAAAATTTTCTCGTCCCACTGGTTGGCAACCACTGACTTAAAACGCTCTTCAAATCATATTCCAAATGAAATTGCATTGAAAAGGCACCAGGAAAATCAGTATTATTTCAGTCAAGCTGGAGCTGTGAGCCCACCATCTTCCTAGTCACTTTACCCTGGAGTGGAAGGTTAGAGATTGCTTAGTACACAAAATTGTCTGCTACAATGTCCTACGTGTCCATGACAACTTCAGCTTCAACTGCAATAACACAGGGCAAACAATAGATGCAAACTCAAAGTAAACCGCTCCAAACTCGATTTCAGGAAATATAACTTCAGCAATAGAGTGGTCAATGCCTGGAACTCACTACCTGACTCTGCTGTTACATCCTCAAAGCCCCAAAACTTTAACCTTAAATTGTCTACCATGGACTTCACTCCATTCCTAAGAGGTCTGTAAGGGGGCGTGCATAAGCACACCAGTGTGCCTACTGACCCTGTCCTTCTGTTCCCATTTATTCATACTCATTTATTATGTATATACTTATAACTGTTCATACTTATACTTGTTTTCTCATACATGCTTGACAAACTGAAATAAATAAATTCATTGTGTCTCATCTTAAACCCCTTCCCCATGGACTAATCCTAGCCAATCATTATTTTTTAAATCCATTTAAAAAGAACTTGGTGATGGTATTTTTCTCAGCTCTCCCTACTTAGTTTTGACCAACATAGAATTAAGTACAGTGGAGAAAGTATTATATTATCTCTCGTCATGACCTTGGAGTGATAAAAAAGTTATTTCAAAGAAGTGAAAGAAAGGCAGAAAAGAAAAATGGGAACAATCCAGCATTACATGGTGGTTTTTGAAATGTGGATCTCAGGGGCCAGAGGCAAACACATGACTTCTACAAAACAGTGATTTCTGATTAATTTATTTGCTAAATTTACACCCTTCCTTTTTGTTTATTCAACAAACATTAGGTGCAGAAATGTGATCAGATGACTAACAACAGATTAAAAATAGAAAATACAAACCCCAAGAAGAGATGACTACAACTTTAATTAAAGCAAAATCAGTATACTTAAAATTGAACTCAACTTAGCAATATATATTTAAACTGGCCTATATTTATTGGGTGGATGCCACGTTAATATGGATGTTAAAACAGAATTACGTTTTCAGAATCACCAATGAATTCTCAGAGTAAATGAACTTGCTGAGTGATTGAGGGTGAGGACTTAGGGACATCAAAGCAGTTGAAACTGTTTGGAGTATTTTGATTTATGCCTGCAGGGTGAACAAACATCAGGTGCAGAAAAGTGAAGATAAGGAAAATCATTCCTTTAGCTCCTCATAGGTAATTACCAAGATTGAAGAAAAGTTTAACCCCTTTAATCCATAAGCTGTTTCATCAAGTCATCTCAACAAGATCTGTTCACAATGATTCAGAAACCTCTGTTACAGTTGAGAAAATGAAACACTAATTTTCTAATCTCCTCAGCATCACATTTTGACAATACTGGATTTGCTAGAAGAAGAGGTTTCTCTGAATTAATTATCAGGTCCTGGAAGAGCACTATAAAAATATGGTTGTTGTTGTTTTTTAATCACTCTCATGAGTATGTCATATCTGGGTATGAACCTGGACCTCTGGTGGCTTTTCATTCTCTTCTTCTTCCTTGAAAACTTTCTGGAGGATAATGTTTAGGTTGTAAGTAGAATGATGCTCCTTCTTTCTCCCTAGTAGAAGATAGATCAGTGGGTTAACACTGCTGTTTAAGCAGGCACATAGGTAGCCATATGTAATTAAATTGACAAACTTGTGCTTGAAAAGAGTCTCATTGAGATAAATGGCAATTGGTGGAACAGAGAAGATGAGGAAGAAAAACAGGGCAACCAGGGTGATTTTGAGAAGTTTTCCTCGCTTCTGCATTTGTGATTTAAGGTAGCCTTTGATGAAGAGAGCCAGACTGGAGGCTACCATGAGTGGGATGCAAATAGAGGTACAGATGAGAATGTGATAGAATGAAGGGAAGCTTTTAGTCAGTTTCACCCCTAACAGAACATAATGAATTACACAGAGGAAAAAAGAGATTAGCCATGAAAAGACACAGAGTACTGTGGATAAATGTAGTGGCTGATGATATCGGTACCAAATTGGGAAGAAGAGAGCCAAACACCGGTCAATGCTGATGATTGTCAGAAGAAATTGGCCAATGCAATAAGTGCATATGAAACTTTCTGTTATTATTAGGAGAAACAATCTCTTGGTCAGGTCCAGGATTCCTATCAGAAATAGGAATAGTAGAGTCCCACTGTCAGCCATGGCCAAATTCAGGATGTAGACAGTGAAAGAATTTCTCTTAATCTTGCACCCCAAAAGTCGGATGACAATTCCATTTCCAATCATTCCTGGAATACAGATTAAAATGATTAAAGAATATATGACTTTTTTTTGATATTGAGGCTCAGAAATGCTGCTCTTTGAGTAGATATCTGTCTCATTGGAGCTCAATGCCAAACTTTCCGTTTGAGCATCTGTTATTCCAGAAAAGTATGGAGTTTTCATATTGGTTGCTGTCTCCTGTGGAAAATGAATCTTACTTCGATTTTCTTGCTGCTTTGCGTTGAAGGCTAAGGATGGATCCGGACAGCTAACAGACAAAGCACTCGCCCTTCCTTCAGTCAACAGCCATCAAATGACTTTTGCCTCTGTTCTGATTTTTCTAAGAAGGGTGTGGACAATTTCACAGAAAATCTTCAGCAAAAAAAATCACTTGGGTTATCCTTCTGGGTACATTGCATTGGTTCTTGCTCAAGAAGGCAGAAATGGTGACATCGATGTCTGTAGATTATTTTCTCTCATCAGTTTTCAGCCATATAGGTCAATTCATCATCTGGAATCACCTGGTTGCAGAACACATAAAGAATTTGATTCCTACAAAGTAAAGATCATGTTTCACCTTAATGCCTTCCCATACAAGCAAAGCAGAAACGACTCCTGGAGAACAGTTAATTTGGCCAGTTAAAAGAGGAAATCTTTTTTTCCGTTTTGTGGGTAGTTTACTTTCCTCTGCTTCTTTCCAATAATTGTGTCATATCTAAAGCGGAAAAAATAGTCAGATGATCACTTTAATGGCATGCAACACAATATGGATCTTTCCATCTTTATTTTAAAGTGTAAATCAACTGCTGTACAAAGTTATTAATCATAATTCTTATCCTTCTAAAATATTCTCTTTGGGATCACCTATTAATAACAGAACATTTAATAATAGTTTGGTTGGCTTATGCTTGCTCCCAGATAAACATCACAAGAGAAGAAAAAATAGTCCTTTGGGATATTAATTGATAAAGGTTTTCCCTACTAAATATTTCTGACAGTGTAGAATCCCACATGGTCGGTGACAATTTAACAAGGATTCTAGGTAGCTACCATCTCACTGAACTAAACTCAACCAAACTAAATTAAACTGCAAGCTAACGAAATGAAATATAGTATACAATGAGACTATTCTCCAAAGCACCTGAGAGCAGGACAAGAAGCAATGGGTGGAAACTAATCAAGGAGAGAAGCAAATTAGAACTAAGGAGAAAATTCCTAACGGTGAGAGCAATGAATCAGTGGAACAAATTGCCTCCAGAAGTTGTAAATGCTCCAACACTGGAAGTTTTTAAGAAGATGTTGGATAAACATTTGTCTGAAGTGGTGTTGGGTTTTCTGCCTAAGCAGGGGGTTGGTTTAGAAGATCTCCAAGGTCTTTCCAACTCTGTTATTGTAACTTCTAAACAATAGCTGTATACAAACATCAGAGAAGCCACCTTCAAAACATCTCCTGCCCCAAGTCAATTCTCTTTTGTAGAACAGCCCAAATGGAAGGACATATTTTTGCAATAATATAAAATGTGCAATTCCTTGATCTGAAAGAGGAATGAATGTAGTGGGGAAAGAGCAGGGGGCAAAAGTAAACAAAAGACAAAAATATTTGATAGATAGGAGACAATTGCAGAAATATGTCTGCTCTCTTTGACCTGAAAACAACATAGTCAAGGAGTACAGCTGCACAACACAAGACATATCCAGAGACATATCCAGATTCTCCAGAATGAAAATGAGGAGCTTAGAATTGGGTCATGGGGAGGCGGGGGGGGGGAGTCAGTAGAAAAGAGCCAAGAGGGATATCTTCACAAAGTTTCTAGCAAACATTTGAAAGGAAACAATGTTTTTGACAAATAGCCACATCTGTCAAAAAGAGCAGGAGTGGATTTGTGAGTCACTGCAGATTAGGACTTGATAAAGGCTAGGAGACCGCATGCTCAAGCCTCAGACCTCACAAAAAGAATATTGGTCCCGTGCTTACAATTCACAGGGTTACACCATGGAAACATTCTAAGGCACAATATACTGGAGGCATCACAAACCTCCACATAGTCTCCAAACATATACGAACACTTAGTTGGAGCCATGAGTGCTTTCATGGCAAGTTGGTTGGCATGAAAATACAGGTGACTACATCTAGAAATGGTGTATCTACTCAACTCAACCATTTAACTGTTTTTTTTTTTAAATAACTGGTCATCTATGATGGATAACCTTTTGTAAAAAAAAGTCATACTTTCAAAAAATCTTGTATTTGCAGTTTCTGAGGCTTATTCTGAATTGAGAATTATTATTTTTCATAATAACAGTTACCATGATGAGAGTTTTATCTTTGTTAAGGACATACCTGGTGGTGAAGTACAAAAATTCCTCAGGAGGTTCAACGGATCTCTTGGAGAACCCAAGGAAGTTCAGAAAGCTAGATTTCTTTGCTGACTCCAGGTTGGTCTGCCATGTGGCTGTGGTGATCACACAGAATTTATTCAGCACCAGAAATAGATTTCCAGTAAAGAGGAACTTGCTTAACATTTTATTAAGTGTATCTACCAATGTTTTGCAAAGGAAAGACTTAATCATAATTCAAAAGGAAAAACAAAACTCACCCCCTTTTATAACTTCTGTGAGAATGAGAAAGCCCAGGAAAGTGAATCCAAATCCTTCGTTTGCAAACATTAGTTATTTCTGAAATATTTACATGAAAATTCAAGTCAATTTAATGGATAGATGGATGGATAAATACTTTTTGTAATTTTCTATTATTTGTGAGGTTCGTTAGAAGATTGAGCAGGGCTGGTGTTGATATTGATTAGCATATATTCTTGGGGAAATAGAGTTTAAGAAGAATATTTGTAACAAAAGAAGTAAAAACAAACTTTAACTATGGGTTTTTTTCCCCAACATACAGAAGGCATCACTTTCTTCACCCTTGAACAATATTCAGAACTACACTTAGTCCAAAATGGACAGCCTACGTCGTCTTGAGCATTTTTCATTTTGTCCATGTGACACTTCTATTTTGTCAATTGCACTAGTTATCAGTGGGATTGAAGATATACATTCACAGTGTTGGCTGGCCCCAATAAAGATCTCTATGGCTTAAGACTTGGACACCTAAGGGAGCACCTTTGTTTGCTTTTGTATCACAAGAAAGATCTGGCAGAGTAGGTTCATTCCAGGTCCCATCTATCAACAGTGTCTTTTAGAAGACCTAAATATTTGCCTTCTGTGTGACTGTGTCTACCCTATGAAGATACATCCCTTCTGAAATCTGTCTGGCTCCATCTCTTCTGCGTATTCAGAAGTCTTGAAAGATCTCTTTCTCGGGGCCTGTAGCTCTTTCTACATGCCCTGGGAAAGGATGCTTCATGATCAACACTCTGGAATTAGGTTTAAAAAATTGTCTTACCTGTGTTACAGAACTCCAGCTGCTTACAGAATCTGCCCCATTCATTATTCTGTAAAGAAATGAGTGTCCCCTACCGTTTTCTGCACACAAAACCTCCCTTCTTTTCTTTGCTTCTCTTAATGCTATTACTGGACAGAGTCAGGGACAAATGCCTTCTCTGTTGCTAAATGAAGTTTAGTATGAAACAAATAAGTCACTATTGACTCTTTGATGGTTTCTGAGCTTGGTTGTTTGGAAAACCACATCCCCGCCTATACTGGCAGGGCAAGCTACAGTAGATAAACAGGCATCATCCCCCACGCTCAAATTCATTGAAGATGTTATCTTAATAGATAATGAAATGCCTATAAGCAACCAAACTCAGAGAACATCAAGGACTGCACAAGTGTCTTCTGCTCATTTTGTCATCTCTTGTGGTTATCGCATTTCTTTGTTATGATTATCTGATCAAACACAAACTCACTCAACTCTTGTGTTCTCCTGCATCCTACCTGCAGAAGATCCTTCCTGGTCTTGAGATCCTGCCTATTCTTCAGATCACAAAGATGGCTCTGCTTTTGGAGTCCTTGGTGGTCGCTGAGCTTAGCTGTTGGTTTTCAAATAAAAATTACATCTCCACGAACATTGGCAGGGCAACCTACTGTGTGTAAACAGACATCAAACACCAAACTCACTCACATTGCAGATGCTACATTAATGGGGTAATGAAACTGTCAGGGTTCCCACGATTGCCCTAATTAAATCATGATCCTTGGGCCAAGTTTCAAAAGAATTCAAAATATTTATTAGGAACAACATGCTGGCATTAACCTAAATATAGCCAACTCTGGCATATGTAATTTACAGTCACCTGTGACCCTGTTTCCCCCCTCCCCTCTGGGTGTATCATAAATCAGATTCTCCAATAAAGCACGTCCACAGGCTAGGTGTCATCAATCATATTCTACAATGAAGGATTTTCGAGGGCAGAAGATCCGATAGCCTAGTTGCAATCTTTTTAAGATAAGGGTGGAATGTACTTCTGGTTTGAAACTGCCATACTGCTCCTTCAGATTTCCCTCTCCCCTTATTTATGGCAACTTGAAAACAGGTATAGGAATGTTTTACGAGTTGACAGAAATGTCTGCAAGGAAAGAACCAAGTTCAGAGAGCATCAGGGACTCCACAGTTCAAATCTGAGTTCTGTATATTCTCTTCTATGGAAACAAGTGATTTCCTTTCGGCACCAGTTGTGGTTATCACACTCTCTTGCTGTGGTTACCTTCATCAAAAGCAAACCTCATGCAACCCTCCCCATTCCTCCTTTTTTCTTCTTCTGTTTCCTGTCTGTATAGCCTGGCCTCGTTTTTTGTTTTTTTTTTGCTTATTCCTGAGATCGAAAAGGTGGCTCTGCTTTTTCCTGGTTTATAACACTAATTATTAGGTGTATTGGTTCTTTGCTGATATACTGTAATGACTATTGTTCATTGTTATTGTTAATATATTGTGATTTGGGGGGAGGGATAAATATTCTTTTTTTTAAGCCTAATTAAGATTTGTAAGTTTCTGTTGCCTTTATGACTGAGATAGCTTATCATTTGCTTTAGCTTATATAGTCATTATATTCAAATCAATTCAGATTAGAGCTGGAAGGGACCTTAGAGGTCTTCTAGTCTAACCTCTTACTCAAGTAGGAGAGCCTATATCGTTTCAGTCAAGTCCACCCTGTTTTTAAAAACCTCCAGTGATGAAGCATCCACAACTTCTGAAGGCAGGCCGTTCCACTGGTTAATTGTCCTCACTGTTAAGAAGTTTCTGCATAATTCCAGGTTGCTTCTCTCCTTGATTAGTTTCCACCCATTGCTACTTGTCCTGCCTTCTGGTGCTTTGGAGAATAAGTTGACACCTTCTTCTTTATGCCAGCTCCACAAAAACTGGAATACTGCTATCTTGTCACCCCCCCTGGTCCTTTTCTTTAGAATAGCTATACCCAAATCCTGAAACTGTTCTTCATATGTTTTAGTGTTCAGGCCTTTAATCATTGTAGTTGCTGTTCTCTGCACTTTTTCTCTCTCCAAATTTCAACATCTTTATTGCAATGTGGTGACCAAAACTGGATGCAATATTTCAGGTATGGTCTTACTAAGGTTTTATACAGCGATACTAATACTTCACGTGATTTTGATTCTATGCCACTCTTCATACAACCAAGGATTGTATTAGCTTCTTTGGCTGCTGCTTCACACTGCTGGCTCATATTTAAGTGATCGTCCATTAGCACTCCAAGGTCCCTCTCACACTTCATTTTTTGCACCAGGGTTCACCTAAACTGTATTTGTATTTTGTTTTTTGGTTTTTCCTCTCTAAGTGTAAACCCTTGATTTTCTCTACATTAAATTACATTTTGTTGGTTAGGGTGCATTGTTCAAGTCTGTCAACTTCAACCATTTATCCAGAAGGTATAGGGTTTCCTGCTTGAGAAGGGGGTTAGATTAGAAGACTTCCAAAGTTCCTTCCAATTCGGTTATTCCAAATACGATTTTCTTTCTGCATGTAACTTGCTGAGAACTGAGACAAGAAGATTACTGCGTGGGAAAGAGGAAGGAATGACAAAGGATTAATTTCAACATACAAATATTGCCCAAACCATCTAGCCCACAAGAAATAGATGAACTAATCGGATTTTTTTAAAAAAAGGTGTGTGAAAACGGAAATGAAAATAATGACAGTCATTGCAGAGAGAAGAAGCTTGAACTTTATGTTATAGACTGTCAGCTGCCAGCCACCATCACCCCAGCAGCCAAGTCAGATGGGGAGGAGGAGACATGGGAGTCAGGGTCAGCATCCAGGCAACCTGAGAGCTCCAAGGGGGAAGAGGGAATAGAGCTGGCAGAGAGAGAAAGATGGGCCATCCCTCAGCTTTCAGATGGAGAGTCAACAGTCCGAGGTCTGGAGGTGGCTGATGAGGAAGAGGAGGGACAGCTGGGTTCAGTGCCTGACATGCGGATGCACAAATGGCAGAGGAGAGGAGAGCAGTGGAAATCTATAGGCTGGTCCTTGGGAAGAAAGAGCCACTATTGTTAGCGAAGCTCCACCTGAGCTCAGGGATAAAAGGCAGGGGGCAGACATGAATAGATGTGGCAGACAACTATTCATCTTCCCAGTGGCCAGACTTGTTAGTCTGAGAGAGACTTTTTACCAGGGCTACTGGCACTCCTAATAAAGGAATCCTTTGCATTCACTGAAGAGGGTTTATTGTGTTTGAGGAGTGGGGTCAGAATATTTATAACAATTGTGAATATACCAGAAGTATTGACATAATTGATCCAGTCTCAGAAGTAATTAGGGCTTATTTGGGGGGGGTAGGGCTTATATTGGGTGCACACATAAAAATCAAGGTAGGACTAACTTTCTGGTTAGGTCATATTTTGGGGAAAGCAGAGTTTTAAAAAGGCAGAATGTTGTATTTCCCCTAAAAGAGAAATAGAAATTTTAAGGGAGACAGAAACTCAGAGCCACAATTCCCTTCCCCCAAGCATATACTAAACTGAAGCCAATTTTTAGAAATGCAAATTTGATAATCCATTCAAGTCAGGATACTTTTAACAAAGGCAGAATTAGGTAGAAGGATAGAATCAGCCCCCACTCAAGATCCAGACCAGGAAAGCCATTAAGACACAATAGGAATGGCCCAATAACCTCTCAGGATACAAGCCTCCTCATTAGAGAGTCCAGGCTCAATCAAACTTAACTCAGACAACCTAAAAAGTTAGCTATGACCCCCCTACAGCAACCAATAGAATGCATGCTCTTGCCACAGGAACAGGAAGCTCAAGTTCAAAGCCCAGAGAGTGTATAAATAACCCTCACTCTCCACTCCATGAGCTACCCAAAATCACACGTTTGGTGGTTCTGCTTCACCATTAAACCATATTTCCAGTCAGCCTACTTGTTTCCAGTGTCTTTCTCCCCACTTGGAACAGAACCAGATGGATATTTCTTCTAACATATTCGTAAACAAAATGCCTTCAACCACAGCACCCACAGAAGGCTGGAGCTGATGGGATTAAGAATTTAGATTCCTCCGCTGTTTTGAGCTTCCCTGAAGACGGACCGCTGACCATGATTGTGCACGGCTTTGGTTCATGCTTCGGCATTGGAGAGCCCCATCCTTTGGATCTGGAGCAGAAGCCACCTCATAGGGGTGGCGGAGGAAGGGGAGACTGTCAGCTAGGTAGAGGGGAGTCGCAAATCTCCTCCCGGGCTTGGCAATTATTCTCTCCTGAAGGCTCCTGAACCGGTGGTCTAAAATGGCTACCCTGAAGGGAAAGATGAGACTGGAGTTTCTGGAAACCAAATAAACCTTATTTCCTTGCAGCAGCCTCCATTTTATTTCCAGTGCCTTTCTCCCAATGTGAAACCAGACCAAGTTTTTCTTCTCACATGATCTTATAGCATGCCTGATAGGTAGGTTATTAACAGTTAAGAAGGAGTCAAAATAAAGTGAGAGAGAGAGCAATCTAAAGAAACTCTGGTAGAAGCAGCATACTGAGAGGACATATTGGCACAAGAAACCGCACGTGTCAATCAAGACAGAAAACCTAGTTCAAACATTTCTGGCTGGATCAGACAGATAGGAGCTTCATCACTTGAGTCCTCCAAGAAGAGATTGGACTGACTTTTGTCAGAAATGGTATAGGGTCTCTACTTGGGCAGAAGGGGGTTGGACTAGGTGACCTACAAGGTCCCTTCCAACTCTGTTAATCAGTAAGATGAACTTTTCAGCAATGAAGGCAGGACCTTCCTGGATTTGCTGTACATTTAAGATGAACCATGGGCTTCTCCAGAGCTGGCTAACATAAGCATATGGGCAGTACTCTGCTACATTGGACCTCTGGCCCATCTATTCCAGCAATCTGTTCTCACAGAGACCAATTCCAGATCTTACAAATTAACAGAGTTGGAAGGGACCTTGTAGGTCATCTAGTCCAACCCCTGCCCAAGCAGAAGACCCTATGCCATCTCTGACAACTGGCAGTCTAGTCTCTTCTTGAAAGTCTCCAGTGATGAAGCTCCCACGACTTCTGAAGGCATTGGTTGATTCTTCTCATAGTCAGAACATTTCTCCTTGTTTTCACTGCACTAGGAAGTCAGCTGGACTCTTAACAGATGGCCTTCAGAGTTGATTATATCACAGACTCTCCAGGCCTCAGCTAAAAAGCATTGATTCCCATGATTTACATAAATTGTTTCAATCCTGGCTTTAATCCAGCCAAGCTGGCAACCTTGGGGTAAAGGATTTATACATTACGACTCATAAAGAAACGATTCAGCTGTTGAGCCTAACTGCTGACACTATTCCCTAAAGCCAGGGGTGCAATTCAACTGGTATAACAACCAGTTCAACTCCACGCTCCGCATTTAAAAAAAGCTAATACTTACCTTCAATTGCGGCTGAAGAAAACAGCTGAGGTACATGTGAATGTGAATCAGCTGTGCTCCAACAAAAAGACATAAAGCACCGTAAAGAGTGGGCAGGCCCACATGCTCATCGGAGCGAATGGTTTGGAGCCAGCTGATTGTCGGAACAAGAGGTTCACCTGAACTAGTCTGAACCAGCAGAATCCCACCCCTACCTAAAGCAGCCATCTAGAATATAAACCCTGATGATGTTTGTGAATGAAAAGGGAGATCCATTAAGATCCCATTATTCCAGAACTGGTGAGGCAGGTACTGTTTAGAAATAATGCCCATAAAAGATTGGGAAGAAAGGCGGCTTACAATGATAGAATCTACGTGCATATCTTTAAAGAATAGCAAAAAAAAAGCCAACGCATAAAATTAATAATGAACACTTGTTATTAAGTTTAAGTAAATATTATGTCTGAAATTTGTGACCACATATGATAATATGAGCCAGGTATCTGATGACATTTCCAGCATTTATCCAATTTACTCTTAAACATTCTCGCAAGTCTCATGGGGTAGGTGCCACCTGTAAAACATCTTATACAAACTTTATAAAGAAAGCTTTTTGAGGAACAGGGGAAATTGTTCCCTTGAGTTTGAAGATGCTCTGATTAAGTGGACTATTTGCTGATTGATGTGAGAGGATCAAAAGAACAAAACTTCACTGACAGTTGAATTTCTCCGGTGATAAATGGGGCTGTGACCACTGAGGAAGAGACCCAGCTGATCACAGTCATTCAACAGTGCCGTCTGTTCCTTTGTTTGATACTATCTTCTACTTAAGGCTTACTTCCCTTCTTTGGTCATTAGAAATATGAAGACTGGGGACAATAAAGCTTAACATCCTTGTCTGAAGATGCCTTTCTGGCTATCTCCCAAAGGCGCTTTCCCAAAAGGCAACTAAACTTTCTTGGTTTTTTTCTTTAAAAACATTTTGCTTTTCAGCCAAGAAGCTTTTTCAGTTCTTTTTCAGAACTGAACTTGACAGCCAAGGTTCTCCTTATTCTACAGTTGGTGATTATCTTGCAGAAACAAGAACCAGATTGTCCTGCCACTTGATGCTCATATTGATTCTGTAAGATAAAGAATATTTCTCATGGTGTGCGGCTTTTAACAAGATCTGCTTACCCATCCCAGAACAGATAGAATATTTATTGCAGAAAATCTGCTTAATATTGCTTATACTCCAATGTATGACAAATTTTGGACATTATAAGCAAAGCCTACTAAGGGTAAAGGTGAAGGTTCCCCTTGCACAAATGCTCTAGTCATTCCCGACTCTAGGGGGTGGTGCTCATCTTTGTTTTAAAGCCAAAGAGCCAGCACTGTCCGAAGAGGTCTCCATGGTCATGTGGCTGGCATGACTAAACACAGAAGGCACATGGAACACTGTTACCTTCCCACCAAAGGTGTGCCTATTTTCTACTTGCATTTGATGTGATTTTGAACTGCTAGGTTGGCAGAAGCTGGGACAAGTAACGGGAGCTCACCCCATTATGTGGCACTAGGGATTCGAACCACTGAACTGCCAACCTTTCAATCAACAAGCTCAGTTTCTTAGCCACTGAGCCATCATGTCCCTTATCTAGTAAGAGTATAATGTGCTTAACCTAGCTGTGTTCTTTGGACCTCTCTCATTTTCACCAATGAGTCTATATAATTGTGGATGGAGTTGACCCTAGTCTGGCTTATGGCTTCATGTGGGGAATATCCACTTCTAATCTCAGGATTTGAGACCGGTGCTCTGTTGACTAATGTTGGTCATATTTGGCCATCTTGTTTGAGTTTGGCAGTCTCCGAAGTTTAAGAAGCAGAGAATGTGGAATGCTGGATTCCCTTTCATCTTCTTTTTCCACATATTTCAGACCAAGTGGGAATGGCTGGGCAATTGAATGAAAAACTGTAAGCTCTCCAGCCCTTCATTGTGGATAACAACAGCAGTATGATTATCTGATGGATGATGTCATCAAGGAACAGGTTAGTGCAAATTATATTGTTGGTTAATGTTGACTTGATTGTTCTTAGCATTGCCATTTTTATGTCAAGGTTCTCAATGACAAACCCAACCAAGCAAGCACTGTTGATCCAATCCAATCTCTTAATGCAAAACTTTATTGATACATCATTTCAGCACAAAATGAAAGCGAAAGCAGCTCTGGGTAATTCCCAGACAATTCAGTATAATTAAAGCAGGGGTGTCAAACTGGCAGCCCATAGACCAGATACATCACGTGCAGGCCACCCCCACCCTGGCAAAAAACATTGCAATACATCATGTGACTTTACATGACATGGTTGAGTTTGTCATCTGTGAATTAATGTGTAGAATCCTCTCTTCCCCCATTAGTGCAGGTCACATTGTCCATTTAGGTGTCCCAGGTATTGTGGGAAGATTTCCATGACTCTGACAAACACCTGCTGAAACGCCCTTGGTTTCCATGAGCACATTTCTGGTTATTGTCTAGAATACACATTCCAGTCTCTCCTTCTCTTTCTCCCAGATCTGTTGGCAAGCTGCAAAGCAGTAAAAGTGAAAGCAGCTTGAATACACTTCAAAGCTTGACATATTATCTGATCTGAGCTGGTGCAGTGGTTAGAGTGCAGTACTGCAGGCTACTTCTGCTGCCTGAGGGCTGCCTGCAATTTGGCAGTTCAAATCTCACCAGGCTCAAGGTCGACTCAGCCTTCCATCTTTCTGAGGTGGGTGAAATGAGGACCCAGATTGTTGGGGACCAGAGGCTGACTTTATAAACCACTTAGAGAAGGCTGTAAAGCATTGTGAAGCAGTATATAAGTCTAAGTACTATTGTTATTGCTATATTGGGGTAGTATCATTCCGTCCTTTCATACCGATCTGGTGATTTTAGAGTTTGCCTCTTCTGTTGCTCCCAAGGCATGGAATATGCTTGAAAAGAGTCCCTCTTGCTCTTCCCTTCGCACTGTTAATTATTGAATTTGAAGAGGTTTCTAATTGGTTTTATTTTAATTGTACTCATTGTTGATTCATTCCACCAATTAACTGCCTTTAGGTGAAATCTGGAAACAGCAGATGCGGTTGGTGCTATTCCTATATTTGAAAAGATTTGATTTCTAGAAAGCAAAATAAGCTATTTTATAAATACCATGCAGTTCATGTCCTGCACAGCATTACGTGTGGACTGATGTAGACATCTCTTCAAATATACAATTATTTCTAGGTGTATTCAGATGAAAGTGTTATTATGTTGAAAGAGATTTGCTCCCACCTATAAGATGACAGCCTCAAGTGCAAGTTATTCATTGCTACTCAGAAAGAAGCACAGAGGTCTTGTAAGTGGATTTGAGTTCTTCTATCTCCCTCCAGTCACTTCTGCTTCTTTGAAGACCTTTTGCAAAATGACCTTCACGCTTTCCTTGGTCTGAGCTCTTTTTTTTCTCCCAACTAGAAAATAGATCACTGGATTAATACTGCTGTTTAGGCAGGAAAGCAGTAGAACACCTTCCCTCCAATACCACAGGTCAGGGCTATATTGAATACTAAAAAAATTAAGGATAACCACAAGGACATTTAATGGAAATGCAAGGATGAGGAAACAGAGAAGAGTAATTAAAATCATCAGTAAAAGCCGACCCTGATTCTTCTGTTTAGGTTTAACGCACACTTTGATGAAAAGAACCAGAGTAGAGAGTATGATCAATGGAAGGGAAACTATAGCAGTCACAAGGAAATGGAGACCAAACAGGTTGTATTTTCCAAAGACATTTGTGAATAGCACAATACTTCCAGTCAAGAGGAAAGAGGAGATCCACAGGAGGACACACACCATGGAGGACAAACCTTTTGGCCGGGAACAGTGATGCCAGATTGGGAAGAGGACAGCCACACACCGGTCAATGCTGATAGCTGTCAGAATAAAGTTTGCGTTGATGTACATCATGTGGGAGAAAAAGGCACAGAAAAGGAAGAGTATGTTGCTTCTTAGGAAATAGGTAAATAAATGTATTTTATATATAACTATAGAGGCGAGGAACCCAGAGTCTGCAATGGCCAAGTGAAGGATGAATATGGTGAAACGGTTTCTCTTAATCTGGAAGCCCAGTAGCCAGATGATGTAGCCATTGCCCACAAATCCAATACAACAGATAATTAAAGAAATGCTTATCCATATATTCCATCCTAAATCAAAAGGGATGATCCCATCTTCATACTCATATGAATCACTGATATTGTTATATTCATAATCATTCTGTGTAGCATCCAGATTTCCCAGGCTGGAATTCATCATTAAGGTTTTATAATCGTCTGACAATCCTTTAGGAAGTTCCTAACAGAAGAATAGAAAGAAGAGTGGATTCAATCATTCCTGTCTCCTGGATAATACCAATATTGTCATAGCTTCCAGTATCTAAGGGGCTGTCAACCTGTACTTAAAAGCACCTGAGGGCAGAAGAAGCAGCAATGGATCAACACTAATCAAGGAGAGAACTAACTCAGAAGTAAGGAGAAATTTCCTGACAGGACAATAAACAGGTAGATCAGCTCATCCTCAGAACCTGTGGGTGCTCCCTCACTGCAGGTTTTTAAGAAGAGATTGGACAACCATTTGTTCTGAATGGTATAGGATCTCTTGCTTGATCATAGATTTGGACTAGATGACCTCCAAAGTCCTTCCAATTCTGTTATTATTATTCCTCTTTCCCTGTGAATAGTCTGAGCCACGGGTGGGCTGCTGGGGATTCGCAAGGGTTCGGGAGAGCTCCTAGCTAAGATTCTGGGCAGTTTAGAAAACCCCCTAATCCCATTCCTGGCTGGCTCTGCCCACCCCACCCCACCCCACCCCTCCCAAGAATCCCCACGTGGCCTGTTTTGGATACAGGTAAGTTCAGGGCATGCACGAAGTTCAGGAAGGCCAGAAATGGGCCTGTTTCTGGCTTCCAGAGAGCCTGTGGAGCCCGGGGAGACCATTTTCAACACCCCCCCCACTGTGGTGCAGGAGGTCGACTTGGCAAGACTCACCATGGCCACACCAACCCAGCAACCAGGCAGAGAACCCTTAGCTAAAATTGTTGAAGACCATCTCTAGTTTGAGTGATGCAGCTGCAGTAATGAGCCAACTCCTTGAACTGTTTATTGCCATATCTAAGAAGAGTGCTGTGGATTGACACCCTCTTCTTTGTGGCAGCCCCTCAAATATTGAAATTCTGCTATCGTGTCACCCCCTAGGACTTCTTTCACTATTCTTAGTTCCAGGTTGGTTTGCTCTTCATTATTTAAGTATAGAAGATTTCCCATCTGCATGTGTTCAAACTTTCTCTGATTAACCGGAACTTTCCCAGTTGATAGACAAATGGAATGGTTTTTTACAGAACTGAAGAGCCAAAACTGATGAAAAATGTTTATGGGTAAGCTAAAGAAATATCTTATTCTCTTGACTTTGGGTTCTAAATAGATTGCTTGCTTCTGACATATTTGTATTGTTCTGTCATGATGGCCTAAAGTAGGTTGGAAAATGAGTGAAAACCAGGAAACCTCAACTGAGGCTGTCATGACAGTCAACATATAAATATCAGGTATAGAAATATGCAGCTACTATTGCTCTGTTTGCATATCCCTGGATCTAACTAAACCTTCCAAAATTGTAACTTACCGGAAAGTGGTGGTCCCAAACTCTTCAAAGTCGCTGAGTGGAAGATTATTGTGTCACAATATTGAGGGCTGAAGTGACCATGGACAGCAAGAAGTGCAGGCAAAATGTCTTTAAGTCCTATTTAGATGAAGTTCATCATCAGAAGAGAAGTCCATTCACCCGATCTTGAGTTACAAAGTTCAAAGAATTGTCTGAAGATTTGGATGTACCTGAAAGTAGAGCCTCATCAGAAACCTTCAGAGGTGTTGTTGGTTTTTTTTTTTAGAAAGGAACAGGGTTCAGCATAGCAGGTGAGGATTGATCTCCTGCAGAAAATGTAAGAGCTTTTGCTTCTGGCATGAAAAAGTAACTCTAAAAGGTTCATATATATGCTGTGGATTTTCTAAACAGAATCTAGCACCATGTGACACCCAAGATGTGATGCTTGTCTGTCTAAGATTATCTCCAACAGTCAATGTAGAAGAGAGAGCCTGCTTGGGCAAGTGAATCCAAAGGCAAGTCAGACAGAGTTAAATTTTGAAAAACTGTTCAGCAATATTATAAAGAAAGCTTTTTTAAAAAATAAAGTTTTTTTATTTTTAAACACAACCATACACATACAAAAACATAAAAACATAAAATCCTCTTCCATTTTATATACACACAGTGTTTCAGTTGGTTACATATCTTTTGTGCTATACTTTTGTAGTCATTTACTCACAATTTATATCAGTCTTCACACTAACTTATGTTTGTATATTTATCAGTTATTAATCATCCATGACTAAAACTATTTATTCCATCATTTTATAGGAGATGTCCCACATTTTATCTTAAACTTTATGTTATACTTTCAACCAGTGGCTATACATATCTATATTACGTTTTGTATCAATCTATTAGATTTCTATTACAAAATTATCTAGTCTATTATATTACCATGCCTTTTTATCCAACCATTGATAAAAAAAATCCCATATCATATAAAATTGCTTATCTTCTTGTTCTCTAATTTCAAATGTCAGTTTACTCATTTCAGCACAGTCCATAAATTTTTTTGATAACTTCCTCCTGCATAGGTATTTTGTCATTTTTCCATTTCTTCGCAAATACAATTCTAGCCGTTGTTAAAACATTTACAATCAAATATTTCAGTTCTTTGTTGTATATGTCCGGTATGATTTCCAATAAAAAGACCTCTGGTTTAAAGTCTGCATGTTGTTTTATCATTTTTTTCAACCATATGTGGATTTTAGTCCAATATTTCTTTGCGTCTGAACATGTCAACCACATATGACAATATGAGCCAGGTATCTGATGATATTTCCAGCATTTATCCAATTTATTCTTAAACATTCTCTCAAGTCTCGTTGGGGTAGGTGCCACCTGTAAAACATCTTATACAAACTTTATAAAGAAAGTTTTTTGAGGAACAGAGGAAATGGTTCCCTTGAGTTTTAAGATGCTCTGATTAAGTGGACTATTTGCTGATTGATGTGAGAGGATCAAACAAACAAAACTTCACTGACAGTTGAATTTCTCCGGTGATAAATGGGGCTGTGACCACTGAGGAAGAGACTCGGCTGGTCACAGTCATTCAACAGTGCCGTCTGTTCCTTTGTTTTGATACTATCTTCTCCTTGAGGTTTACTTCCCTTCTTTGGTCATTAGAAATATGAAGACTGGGGACAATAAAGCTTAACATCCTTGCCTGAAGATGCCTTTCTGGCTATCTCCCAAAGGCACTTTCCCAAAAGGCAACTAAACTTTCTTGGGTTTTTTTCTTTAAAAACATGTTGCTTTTCAGCCAAGAAGCTTTTTCAGTTCTTTTTCAGAACTGAACTTGACAGCCAAGGTTCTCCTTATTCTACAGTTGGTGATTATCTTGCAGAAACAAGAACCAGATTGTCCTGTCACTTGATGCTCATATTGATTCTGTAAGATAAAGAATATTTCTCATGGTGTGCGGCTTTTAACAAGATCTGCTTACCCATCCCAGAACAGATAGAATATTTATTGCAGAAAATCTGCTTAATATTGCTTATACTCCAATGTATGACAAATTTTGGACATTATAAGCAAAGCCTACTAAGGGTAAAGGTGAAGGTTCCCCTTGCACAAATGCCCTAGTCATTCCCGACTCTAGGGGGTGGTGCTCATCTTTGTTTTAAAGCCAAAGAGCCAGCACTGTCCGAAGAGGTCTCCGTGGTCATGTGGCTGGCATGACTAAACACAGAAGGCACATGGAACAATATTACCTTCCCACCATAGGTGTCCCTATTTTTCGATTTGCATTTGATGTGATTTTGAACTGCTAGGTTGGCAGAAGCTGGGACAAGTAACGGGAGCTCACCCCATTATGTGGCACTAGGGATTCGAACCGCTGAACTGCCAACCTTTCAATCAACAAGCTCAGTTTCTTAGCCACTGAGCCATCATGTCCCTTATCTAGTAAGAGTATAATGTGCTTAACCTAGCTGTGTTCTTTGGACCTCTGTCATTTTCACCAATGAGTCTATATAATTGTGGATGGAGTTGACCTTAGTCTGGCTTCTGGCTTCATGTGGGGAATATCCACTTCTAATCTCAGGATTTGAGACCGGTGCTCTGTTGACTAATGTTGGTCATATTTGGCCATCTTGTTTGAGTTTGGCAGTCTCCGAAGTTTAAGAAGCAGAGAATGTGGAATGCTGGATTCCCTTTCATCTTCTTTTTCAGCATATTTCAGACCAAGTGGGAATGGCTGGACAATTGAATGAAAAACTGTAAGCTCTCCAGCCTTCATTGTGGATAACAACAGCAGTATGATTATCTGATGGATGATGTCATCAAGGAACAGGTTAGTGCAAATTATGCCTAAAAACCTTGTTGGTTAATGTTGACTTGATTGTTCTTAGCATTGCCATTTTTATGTCAAGGTTCTCACTGACAAACCCAACCAAGCAAGCACTGTTGATCCAATCCAATCTCTTAATGCAAAACTTTATTGAGTACATCATTTCGGCACAAAATGAAAGTGAAAGCAGCTCTGGGTAATTCCCAGACAATTCAGTATAATTAAAGCAGGGGTGTCAAACTGGCAGCCCATAGACCAGATACATCACGTGCAGGCCACCCCCACCCTGGCAAAAAACATTGCAATACATCATGTGACTTTACATGACATGGTTGAGTTTGTCATCTGTGAATTAATGTGTAGAATCCTCCCTTCCCCCATTAGTGCAGGTCACATTGTCCATTTAGGTGTCCCAGGTATTGTGGGAAGATTTCCATGACTGACAAACACCTGCTGAAACACCCTTGGTTCCCATGAACATGTTTCTGGTTATTGTCTAGAATACACATTCCAGTCTCTCCTTCTCTTTCTCCCAGATCTGTTGGCAAGCTGCAAAGCAGTAAAAGTGAAAGCAGCTTGAATACACTTCAAAGCTTGACATTTTATCTGAGCTGAGGTGGTGCAGTACTGCAGGCTACTTCTGCTGCCTGAGGGCTGCCTGCAATTTGGCAGTTCAAATCTCACCAGGCTCAAGGTCGACTCAGCCTTCCATCTTTCTGAGGTGGGTGAAATGAGGACCCAGATTGTTGGGGACCAGAGACTGACTCTGTAAACCACTTAGAGAAGGCTGTAAAGCATTGTGAAGCAGTATATAAGTCTAAGTACTATTGCTATTGCTATATTGGGGTGGTATCTTTCCATCCTTTCATACCGATCTGGTGATTTTAGAGTTCGCCTCTTCTGTTGCTCCCAAGGCATGGAATATGCTTGAAAAGAGTCCCTCTTGCTCTTCCCTTCTTAGTAAGAGGCCAAAGCCTCACTGTTAATTATTGAATTTGAAGAGGTTTCTAATTGGTTTTATTTTAATTTTACTCATTGTTGATTCATTCCACGAATTAACTGCCTTTAGGTGAAATCTGGAAACAGCAGATGTAGTTGGTGCTTTTCCTATATTTGAAAAGATCTTATTTCTAGAAAGCAAAATAAGCTATTTTATAAATACCATGCAGTTCATGTCCTGCACAGCATTACGTGTGGACTGATGTAGACATCTCTTCAAATATACAATTATTTCTAGGTGTATTCAGATGAAAGTGTTATTATGTTGAAAGAGATTTGCTCCCACCTATAAGATGACAGCCTCAAGTGCAAGTTATTCATTGCTACTCAGAAAGAAGCACAGAGGTCTTGTAAGTGGATTTGAGTTCTTCTATCTCCCTCCAGTCACTTCTGCTTCTTTGAAGACCTTTTGCAAAATGACCTTCATGCTTTCCTTGGTCTGAGCTCTTTTTTTTCTCCCAACTAGAAAATAGATCACTGGATTAATACTGCTATTTAGGCAGGAAAGCAGTAGAACACCTTCCCTCCAATACCGCAGGTGAGGGCCGTATTGAATACTAAAAAAATTAAGAATAACCACAAGGACATTTAATGGAAATGCAAGGATGAGGAAACAGAGAAGAGTAATTAAAATCATCAGTAAAAGCCGACCCTGATTCTTCTGTTTAGGTTTAACACACACTTTGATGAAAAGGACCAGAGTAGAGAGTATGATCAATGGAAGGGAAACTATAGCAGTCACAAGGAAATGGAGACCAAACAGGTTGTATTTTCCAAAGACATTTGTGAATAGCACAATACTTCCAGTCAAGAGGAAAGAGGAGATCCACAGGAGGACACACACCATGGAGGACAAACCTTTTGGCCGGGAACAGTGATGCCAGATTGGGAAGAGGACAGCCACACACCGGTCAATGCTGATGGCTGTCAGAATAAAGTTTGCGTTGATGTACATCATGTGGGAGAAAAAGGCACAGAAAAGGAAGAGTATGTTGCTTCTTAGGGAATAGGTAAATAAATGTATTTTATGTATAACCATAGAGGCGAGGAATCCAGAGTCTGCAATGGCCAAGTGAAGGATGAATGTGGTGAAACGGTTTCTCTTAATCTGGAAGCCCAGTAGCCAGATGATGTAGCCATTGCCCACAAATCCAATACAATAGATAATTAAAGAAATGCTTATCCATATATTCCATCCTAAATCAGAAAGGATGATCCCATCTTCATACACATATGAATCACTGGTAATGTTATATTCATAATCGTTCTGTGTAGCATCCAGATCTCCCAGGCTGGAATTCATCATTAAGGTTTTATAATCGTCTGACAATCCTTTAGGAAGTTCCTAACGGAAGAAAAGAAAGAAGAGTGGATTCAATCATTCCTGTCTCCTGGATAATACCAATATTGTCATAGCTTCTAGTATCTAAGGCGCTGTCAACCTGTACTTCAAAGCACCTGAGGGCAGAAGGAGAAGCAATGGATCAAGACTAATCAAGGAGAGAACTAACTCAGAAGTAAGGAGAAATTTCCTGACAGGACAATAAACAGGTAGATCAGCTCATCCTCAGAAGCTGTGGGTGCTCCCTCACTGCAGGTTTTTAAGAAGAGATTGGACAACCATTTGTTCTGAATGGTATAGGATCTCTTGCTTGATCACAGAGTTGGACTAGATGACCTCCAAAGTCCTTCCAATTCTGTTATTATTATTCCTCTTTCCCTGTGAATAGTCTGAGCCACGGGTGGGCTGCTGGGGATTCGCAAGGGTTCGGGAGAGCTCCTAGCTAAGATTCTGAGCAGTTTAGAAAACCCCCTAATCCCATTCCTGGCTGGCTCTGCCCACCCCACCCCACCCCTCCCAAGAATCCCCACGTGGCCTGTTTTGGAAACAGGTAAGTGCAGGGCATGCACAAAGTTCAGGAAGGCCAGAAATGGGCCTGTTTCTGGCTTCCAGAGAGCCTGTGGAGCCCGAGGAGGCCATTTTCAACACCCCTCCACCGTGGTATAGGAGGTCAACTTGGCAAGACCCACCATGGCCGCACCAACCCAGCAACCAGGCAGAGAACCCTTAGCTAAAATTGTTGAAGACCATCTCTAGTTTGAGTGATGCAGCTGCAGTAATGAGCCAACTCCTTGAACTGTTTATTGCCACATCTAAGAAGAGCGTTGTGGATTGACACCCTCTTCTTTGTGGCAGCCCCTCAAATATTGAAATTCTGCTATCGTGTCACCCCCTAGGATTTCTTTTCAATCTTCTTAGTTCCAGGTTGGACCGCTCTTCATTATTTAAGTATAGAAGATTTCCCATCTGCATGTGTTCAAACTTTCTGTGATTAACTGGAACTTTCCCAGTTGATAGACAAATGGAATGGTTTTTTTTACAGAACTGAAGAGCCAAAACTGATGAAAAATGTTTATGGGTAAGCTAAAGAAATATCTTATTCTCTTGACTTTGGGTTCAAAATAGATTGCTTGCTTCTGACATATTTGTATTGTTCTGTCATGATGGCTAAAAGTAGGTTGGAAAATGTGTGAAAACCAGGAAACCTCAACTGAGGCTGTCATGACAGTCAACATATAAATATGCAGCTACTATTGCTCTGTTTGCATATCCCTGGATCTAATTAAACCTTCCAAAATTGTAACTTACCTGAAAGTGGTGGTCCCAAACTCTTCGAAGTCTCTGAGTGGAAGATTATTGTTTCATATTAAGGGTCTGCAGTGACTGAGGATGGCAAGACCTGCAGGCAAAATCCTATTTAGATGAAATTCATCAACAAAAGGGAAATCCATCTACCCTATCTTGAATTACAAGGTTCAAAGAATTGTCTGCAGATTTGGATGTACCTGGAAGCAGAAACTGAGCAGAAACCTTCAGATGTGTTTTTAGAAAAGGAACAGGGTTCAGGGCCAGCATAGCAGGTGAGGATTGATCTCCTGTGAAAACCTGAAGAGCTTTTGCTTCTGTCATGAAAGTTTAAAAGATGCACACATACACTGTGGATTTTCTAATCAGAAACCACCACCATGTGACCTCCCAAGATACTATCCTTGTCTGTTTCAGATAATCACCAACAGTCAGTGTAAAAGAGAGACAGTTGCTTTGAGCCTGCTAAGGCAGGGGTCTTCAAACTTGACAGCTTTAAGACTTGTGGACTTCAACTCCCAGAATTCCTCCTCCAGTCATGTTAGCTCAGGAATCCTGGGAGTTGAAGTCCACATGTCTTAAACTGTCCAAGTTTGAAGACCCTTGTCCTAAGGCAAGGGAACCAAAAGCCAAGTCAGGCAGAGTTAAATTTTGAAGAACTGTTCAGAAATATAGCATCTCCTTATAAAGAAAGCTTTCTGGAAACAGAGGAAATTATTTGCATTCATTTGTCACAGTGTAAGCTGTTATCCAGATTATATTTCTTTTAAGATGCTCTGATTAAGCAGACTATTTGCTGATTGACCAAAGAACAAAACTTCACTGACAGTTGGATTTCCCAGCTGATAAATGGGACTTTGACCGCTAAGTGTGAGAGCTAGCTGATCACAATGATTCATTTGTAGAGCTTGTTCTTTTGTTTTGATACTATCTTCTCTTTAATGTTTATTTTGCCTCTTTGGTCATTAGAAATACAAGGATGGGATATTGAAGCTTAACATCTTTGCCTGGAGATGCCTTTCTAACCAAATCCCAAAAGTGCTTTTCCAAAAGGCAACTGGATTTTTACAAAAGGCAACTGAACTTTTTTTTTTCTGGCATTTTGGTTTTTTTCTTTGAAAACGTTTTGCTTTTTAGCCAAGAAGCTTCTTCGGTTCTCCTTCAGAACTGAATTTGACAACCAAAGCTGTTGGGTACTCTCCTTATTCTACAGTTTGTGATTATTTTGCAAAAACAAGAATCGGATTGTCTTATCCAGCCCGCAGACTGCAAGCTCAACAGATCAGGATAATGTGAATTATGCCAACAACCAATATTGATTAAATGACTTTTTTTAGAGCTTTGCAGCATTAATTCAGCACCAGAAAAATAAACACAGATGGCTGATGCTTCATTTAATATCTTTATAGATACATGAAATACATTTTACAAACCAATTGTAGATTTCTCCAACATGGAGCAAACTCAAACAGAAGCAATTATAAATAACTTCAGTAGCTCAGAAACAGAAACCCTTAACCCTCAATATGTCCCTGGAGAGCTTGTGGACTGGAGATTATTAACACTTCATTGTTTAGATAACTTAGATCTTTAAAGTAAATGTTATGTCTTTGGGACTGGTTGGAGTTCCCAACCAGGTCCGCTGTTTGAGCGGGAGCACCAGCAGCTCCCATTGGTTGGCTCCGTTTGACAGTCGGCTATAAAAGCCGGCTGTCGGGCAGAGCCAGCCGTTGTTCGCTTGCAGTCTGCCTGTTAGCTGGGCAGACGCGACAACCCTTTATTCCCCTGAATAAAGACTGTTACTCGTATGCTCTGGTTTAAGCCTCTCATTACCATCGCTCTACAACAGTAAAAGAGAGAGAAAAATACATGAATATTGATTATGAACTATATGTTTTTGCTGATAACCATAAGGTAGCTGTACTGTTCATTACAATTTATGCATTGAGAATAGGAAAAAGGAAACAAACAAGTGTATAACAACAACAACAACAAAGCTCTGCTTTCTCACTTTGTTCTTCTTGGTGTCTACCAACCTGCAGTATCTGTAAGCATTTAGCCCCTCTTTGAAACCATACAGTAAACGTTTATATTTGCCATGCTCTGCAGTGAATCTTTAAAAAAAAAAAAGCTCTAGTCAAGGAATTACAAACTCAGAAAAACCATCAAACAGTAAACATAATCAAGCAACTACCAACACTCCCACCAACACTGGCAGGGAAGCTATTGTACTTATAAACAAAGATCAAACCCTTCTAGCACTGATGATGTTACCTAGCAAAGTAACAAAACGTCTTCAAACAAGCAATCAAACTCTGAGAGCACCAAGGAACCCAAGTAGAACTCTTTCCCTGCAGATTTGTAGAATGGCTAAGGACCTGTTGTACCCAGCTGTAGCTGCTTCCCTGCTTAACTAGCCATCTTTCCATCCTTCAGATGGATTTCAGATTTCACCTGTGGACTATTTTTCTCTTCGGTTGCTCCCAAGGATTGAAGTATGCTTGAAAACGGTCTCTCTTGCTCTTTGCCATTTTAGTAAGAGGTTAAAGCCTTAATGTTCATTACTGAATTTGACCTTCTACCCAGGGGTGGGATTCTACCAGTTCTGTTCAGCTCTGTAGAACCAGTAGCTCTGAAGAGCAGCAGACAAAGAACCAGTTCTATGTCTGCTGACGTTTTGGCCCACCCACCTGCCCGGGCTCTTACCTGACCTTTATTTCCTGCTTTTTCAACCTCAGCTGCTGTGCAAGGCACAGCTGCGGTTAAAAAAGCAGGAAAAAAAGTGCTGTTTCAAACGCTGAGAAGCACTCACAGCTGCTGAACTGTCCAGGCAGCAAGCTGATGACAATTTACAGGCATGCACGCAGCATGCAGGGAAACACATCGTAAATCACCGAACCGGTAGTTAACCCTGTCGGATCCCACCCCTGCTTCTACCCCTGCACCATAGAGAGTATTTTAACTTACTGTATATGGTTTGCCAATTGCACAGTGGCAGATGGGACAGTGCTCCAAAGAGTTAATGTCATTGCCCAGAATCATGGGTTGCCCTCTCCCCTCTCTGGAAAAGCTTTATAGCTCCTGCTGCCTGAAGAAAGTTCAAAAGAGTCTCATCCTGGGAACCCTTTTTTTTTTTAAACTATTACCATCTGGCAGACGGTGCAGGATAATAAAAACAAGGACAAATAGGCTGAAAAATAGCTTCTATCCCAGGGCAGTAGCTCTGTTGAATTTCACCATATAGTGCTGTGGTGGACTGGCAATTGAAAAAATGGGAGACGCAGGGAAGACGTCTGAGCAACTGCCAGCCCCGAGAGCCCTCGGGTAGCAGTATTTATTAAGAAAATGCAAATACAAAATCAAAACAATGACTTCAACATTAGCTCAGCAGCATTATCTAGCTAGGCCTCAGCGAAGGTGATAAAGTTCCCGTGAGAAAGCAGGGCACCAAAGGTCTCATGGAAATGGCTCGGCTAGGTACTGTGAACTCCCACGCACATTCCTGGCCTCTGAGCTTAGCAGACCATAACAGGATCAAACTCTCATCATAAAGACACTACTGCCCTCATGAGGAGCGTTTGGAGATACCCCCAGATCTTACAAAGCTGTACAAGAACTTGCAGAATATGATGGATATATTACCACAATACTGAACTGATTTCTGACTGGTTCTATCTGTTTTTCTTACTGTTGCTTCATTTCACAAATTAACTGCCTTTAGGTGAAATCTGGAAACAGCAGGTGTGGCTGGTGCTTCCCCTGTATTTGTAAACATATTATTTCAAGAAAGAAGCTGAGTATTTTACAAATGTCATGCAGTTCATGTCCTACACAACATTAGTTGTGGACTGGTATAGACATCTCTTCAAAGGCAATTCTTTGTATGTTTATTAAGATGAAAGAGCTGATATGTTGAAAGTGATTTGCTCCCACCTAGAAGATGACAGTCTCAAGTGAAAAATCATTCATTGCTATTCAGAAAGAAGCACAGAGATCTTGTAAGAGGGTTTGAGCTCTTCTATCTCCTTCCACTCCTTTCCGCTTCTTTGAAGACCTTTTGCAAAATGACCTTCATGCTCTCCTTGGACTGAGCTCCTTTTTTTCCTCCCAACTAGAAAATAGATCACGGGATTAATACTGCTGTTTATGCAGGAAAATATTATACTACACATAGTCCAATGTTCCAGTCTATTGTCAACTTTGGTACTTGAAAAATTAATAATCACTGCAAAGACACATAACGAGAAAGCAAGGATGAGGAAACAGAGAAGAGTAGAGTAATTAGAGAGAAGAGTAATTAAAGAGAAGAGTAATTAAAATCATCAGTAAAAGCCGACTCTGATTCTTCTGATTCGATTTAAGGCACACTTTGACGAAAAGGACTGCAGTAGAGACTGTGATCAACGGAAAGCAAACTATAGGAATCAGAAGAAAATGGAGAACAGCCACCTTGTAGTTTACCAAGATTTGCATAACACTAATAATTCCACTCAGGAGGAAAGAGGAGATGCACAGGAGGACACAGACACTGAAGGATAAATGTTTTGGCCGGGAGCAACGATGCCAGATTGGGAAGAGGACAGCCACACACCGGTCAATGCTGATGGCAGTCAGAAGAAAGTTTGCATTGGTGAACATCACAAGGGCGAAATAGACATTGAAGTGATAGAATATTTCACTTGCTTGAAAATTGGTAAATGTAAGAATACTATATATAAACACAGATGCGAGGTACCCAGAGTCTGCAATGGCCAAGTGAAGGATGAATGTGGTGAAACAGTTTCTCTTAATCTGGAAGCCAAGTAGCCAGATGATGTAGCCATTGCCCACAAATCCAAAACAGCAAGTTATTAAAAAAATGCTTATCCATACTTTCTGTCCTAAATCAGAAGGGGTGACCCCTTCTGAGTACACATATAGGTCATTGGTATTGTTACAGATATAATAGTTTTCTGTAGCATCCAGATCTCCCAGGCTGGAATTCATCATTAAGCTTTTGTAAATCTCTGAAAATATTTTTGAATGAAAGCTCCTATTAGGACAAAAGAAAGAAGAATGGATTCAGTCATTCCTGTCTCCTAAATCAGTGGTCTTTACAGATCAGGGGCCAGCAAAAGCAGTGAAGGCAATGTGGGGAGAGAGGGGATTGGCTTTGCACATAGGTGTGCTGTTTTCACAAATGCAGTTTTGCACTCGCATGCATGTGCTCATCCACAACTTTGGCTTGGTTTCTAAAGGGCTGTGGAGCATCATCGGGTCATGTACCACAGCTGATGAGCTCTCATAAATAATACCAATATTATCATAACTTCCACTAAGTGTTTGCCACAAAGAAGATGGCGTCAACCTATTCTCCAAAGCACCTGAAGGCAGAACAAGAAGCAATGGGTGGGAACTAGTCAAGGAGAGAACCAACCTGGAATTAAGGAGTAATGTCCTAATAATGATAACAAGTAACCAGTGGAACAGCTTGCCTTCACAAGTTCTGGATGCTCCAACATTTGCAGGGTTTAAGAAGAGATCTGACAACCATTTGTCTGGAATGACATGGGATGTCCTACTTCATAAGGGAGTTGGACTTGATGACCTCCAAAAATCCTTCCAACTTTGTTATTCTGTTGTTCTACTTTCTCTGTGAATAGTTTTGAGTGATATGACTGCAGGTAGCAATTTTCATTTAAAGAAGGGATAAACGCTGTTAGGGATACACCCTAGCAGAATGTGCACGGCAGTCAGGCAAAATATGTGAGATAAACGTTTTTGTAGCTTACACTCAGTAAAACAGATACACTGTGCTAGTTAAATAGTTTATTCCAGTAAGAGGTTTAGCATAGTCAAACAGTCCATATATCATTCACTAGTTCAGTCCGTCCAGGGATTATTCAGTTGCAAAGTCCAGTGTCGAAAAAGAGGTCAGTAAACTTACAAATATCAGTCCAGTAATATATCTCCTCGCAGTAGAGATATGAATAAGTCAAACCTCCTTTCTTCCTTCGATGTTCAAAAACTCAGCAGTAGGGAACACGCAGTTAGCAAACCATCAATCCATCAATCCATCAATCCATCAATCCATCAATCCAGCATGTTCTCTTGCTCCCTCTTATGGCGGTTTCACAACCGCACCCAAAATTACATGCTTTGTAGTTTAAAGTGACACACACTTAAACTTACTATCATAGTTTATATATATTATTTTACCCAAACTACGTTAGGTAACCTTGTTATTCCTAACAAATGCAAAAAAAAATCTATGCAGATGAACAAGGCAGAATTTTAATGATACAAATTAATTTAAAATTTATTGGTGGGGATATACGCCCCTAATGATAGCCAGAAGTTTTATAAGGGACTATATGATAAAATAATTAGTGTAGGTGAAGAAAATATTTGCTTGATAGGGGACTTTAATGCCATTGTTGATGTTAAAAAAGACTATATTAGTATGGAAGGGACTAGGAGAAGAAAAAAAAAGAGAATTCTACCAAAAAAAATTTTTTTTTATTTAACACATGAGACCAATTTGGAAGACATATGGAGGAAGAGGAATCCAAATGAGAAGAAATATACATTTTATTCTAGTCCACAAAAATCATGGTCCAGAATCAATGGGTTAATGGGGCAATTGAGAAAGACATTAGTAGAGATAATGCCTAATATATGGGCTGATCATAGCCCGGTTAAAATTACATGGAAAGGACATAGTAAAAGGAAAAGGAGATGGATATTAAATTCACAAATAACAAAGGAAAAAGAATATATCTCAAGAATTAAAAATGAGTTAGAAATATTCTTTAAGGTTAATTTAAAACAACATATTAGTTTACAAAATTTATGGGACACTACAAAGGCCTTTGTGAGAGGCATATCAATAGCCTATATAGTTAAGAAAAATAAAGAAAAATGGAAGAAACAGAATGAATTACAAGAAAGGGTTAAAAAAATTGAATATGAGCTCCAAAAAGACCCCAAAAATATGGAAGTTAAGAAAGAAATAGGGATGATTAGACTTGAAGTAAATTTGATAGATATTGAGGAAAATGCACGTAACTTAAAATCTCTTAAACATAATTTCTTTGAATCAGCAAATAAACCAGGAAGGTGGTTGTCCCATAAATTAAAAATAGAGAAAGAGAAAAGACTAATTCAGCAATTCAAGGATGAGGAAGGGACAGTGTATTATCAGATGGAGGAGAAAAAGAGAATTGCACAAAGGTATTTTGGCGAGCTTTATAAGCAAGAAGAAGTTATAGAAGAAGAACATTAGATACTACTTGGAAGGAAACAGTTTGAGCCCAATCTCAGAAGAAAATAGAGAAGTACTTAAGAAAGAAATAACATTAACAGAATTACAAAAGGTGATACAAAAACAAAAAAATAATGAAACACCAGGCCCAGATAGTCTACCAGGAGAACTATACAAAAATTTATCTGAAATATTTGAACCAATATTACTGGAACTATATAATGAGGCATTAATGCAAGCTAGACTTTCGAGGTCCTGGTCCGAGGCATACATCTCCTTAAATTGCAAAAGATGGCACCGATCAACAACTAATTGCGAACTATACACCAATCTCGTTGCTAAATACGGATTATAAGATATTCATGACAATATTAGCAGAAAGAATGAAACCAATTTTGAGTGAACTTATACATAAAGATCAGAATGGTTTCCTGCCAAATAGACAAATTAAAAACAATATTAAGACAGTACTAAATTTGATTGAATACTATGAAGCTCACCGAGAAAAACAAGCAGCTTTAATTTTTTTAGATGCACAAAAAGCATTTGATAATCTCAATTGGAAATTCATGCTATATCAGATTAAAAAGCTGAACTTTGGCACTACTATAGAAAAAACATTACAAGCAATATACTCAAATCAAAAAGCAAGTGTATTATTAAATGGAGATCACACTGAAGATTTTGAAATTGTAAAAGGCGTGAGACAAGGATGTCCATTATTGCCTCTGTTATTTATCTTGTCTTTAGAAGTGTTGCGAGCTGCAACCAGACAAAACTCAGAGATTCATGAAATTAAAATTAGAAATGAGGAATATAAAGTTCAGGCATTTGCTGATGATTTGGTATTTCTAATGGAAGGTCCAATGAATTCAGGACCAATATTGTTGCAACAAATAGAAAAATTTGGGGAAGTGGCAGGATTTAAAATAAATAAAAATAAAACTAAGGCGATAGTCAAAAACTGTACAACAAAACAGAAATTAGAATTAGGAACCATAATGGGACTGCAAATAGTAAAAAAAGTGAAATACCTGGGAATTTGGATATCACCCAGCTGTTCATCACTAAAAGAGGACAATTATGTTAAACTGATTAAGCAAATCAGAAAAGAATTGGAATTATGGGCCAAATTGAAACTGTCTATATTAGGAATAATAGCAATGTTGAAAATGAATACGTTACTAAAACTAATATATCTATTCCAAACGATTAAACAATTAAATTAGGGAAATCTTTTTTTATAGAACTAAATAAAATGACATTCAAGCTTGTCTGGTTGGGCAAGCGGTCACATATTAAAATGAAACAAGATAATAGGAGTAGAGGCGGTCTTGGACTACCAGAATGGGAGCTTTATTACCAGGCAGCGGTGTTGAGTTGGATTAAGGACTGGGTTAAATTAAGGGACAAGAGAATCTTAACATGAGAAGGACATGACCTCTTGATAGGTTGGCATGCATTTTTGTGGGGAAACAAAAGTAATATACATACCTATTTCAATCAACACCTAATAAGAGATTCATTGAGTACAATTTGGAAAAAAATCAAAGGTAAACACTATATGGAAATCCCACGATGGCTGTCAACCATGGAAGCCATAATACATCCAAATAGATTAGACCTATGGAAAATGGCAAGCTATGAAGAATTATTAGATAGTCAAGGGAAATTAAAATCAAGCCAAGAACTGAAGGAAAATGGAATTATAATTGATTGGTGGCCATATTTGCAAATTCAAAATAAATATAAAAAAGACTCAAAAGATTTTGGATTTGACAAAGGGCAGAACCAATTAGATAAAATATTAATGGCACTGGAACAAAAACTTATAACTAAAATATATAAATATTTATTAGATTTCAAAATGGAAAAGGAAATAGTCAAAAGTACAATGATTTCATGTGCACAGAATTTTGAATACACTATAGAATTAGAGGAATGGGAGAAAATATGGAACATAAATTATCAGTTAACGGTATCTGCAGCATACAAAGAAAACATATATGAAATGTTTTATAGATGGTATTTAGCTCCAATGAGATTGGCAAAAATCTACTCCAACGTGAGTCCCAAATGTTGGAAGTGCAAAAAAAGTTGATGGTACATTTTATCACATGTGGTGGATGTGCCCCAAGGCCAGGACATACTGGATTCAAATTAAAAATTGGTTAAAAGAGATCACTGGCTATCAGATTGAGCTCAGACTGGAATCCTTCCTTTTGGGAATCATCAAAGAAAGACTACCAAAAAGAGTACTTAGTGTTACATATTACAACAGCCACCAGAATAGCCTTTGCGCAGGTATGGAAAACACCAAATACCCCCAGTGAAGAACTAATAATACACAAAGTAATAGAAAGTGCTGAAATGAATATGCTAACAATGAAATTGAAAGAAAAAGATGACTCTGAATTCTTTACAATTTGGAACAATTGGTATAAATGGCTAACAAACAGAACCAAGAAGTGAGACAAAAATGTTAATTGAAACAATCCTTAAGAAAGTAAAATAAAAATTTGTAATTATATATAAAGATATAAGAATAGTAATTATAGCTAAAGATATTATTTAGTAGTAGACAAATGCAATATAATGTATTATATTTAAACCAAAATCCTGTATAGATGCCAAGAACGTTATTGATACCGTGAAGTTTTACGATGTAAAAAAAAAAAGAAAATTAATAAAAATATATTTTTAAAAAGATGAGTATTTTATAAATGCCATGCAATTCATGTCCTGCACAGCATTAATTGGGGATTGATGTAGACATCTCTTCAAATGTAATTTTCTATAAGTCTGTTAAGATGAAAGAGCCAATATGTTGAAAGAAATTTGGTCCCACCTATAAGATAACAGCCTCAAGTGCAAATCATTCATTGCTACTCAGAAAGAAGCACAGAGATCTTGTAAGAGGGTTTGAGCTCTTCTATCTCCCTCCACCCCTTTCCGCTTCTTTGAAGACCTTTTGCAAAACGACCTTCAAGCTCTCTTTGGAGCGAACTCCCTTTTTCCTCCCAACCAGAAAATAGATCACAGGATTAATACTGCTGTTTAGGCAGGAAAATAGTATACTATATGCAAACCACAGTTCCAGTTTATTGTAAGCTTTGGCACTGGAAAAACTAATAATCACTGCAAGGAGACAAAATGGAAAAGCAAGAATGAGGAAACAGAGAAGAGTGATGACAATCGTCAGTAAAAGCCGACCCTGATTCTTCTGATCTGATTTAAGACACATTTTGATGAAAAGGACCATGGTAGAGAGTGTGATCAATGGAAGGCAAACTATAGCAGTCACAAGGAAATGGAATTTGCGCAGATTGTAATTTCCAAAGACTTTTGTAATGCTCATAATTCCACACAGGAGGAAAGAGAAGATCCACAGGAGGACACACACTGTGGTTGACAAATGTTTTGGCCGGGAACAGCGATGCCAGATTGGGAAGAGGACAGCCACACACCGATCCATGCTGATGGCTGTCAGAAGAAAGTTTGCATTGGTATACGTCATGTGCATGAAATAGATACAGAGGTGATTGAGTGTTTCCCTTGCTTGAAGACTGGTAAAAAATGTATCAATATAATATATAAATGCAGATGTCAGGTACACAGAGTCTGCAATGGCCAAGTTAAGGATGAATGTGGTGAAACTGTTTCTCTTAATCTGGAAGCCAAGTAACCAAATGATGTAGCCGTTGCCCACAAACCCAATACAACAGGTAATTAAAGTAATAAGTAGGCAAAGAATTGCTCCTAAATCAGAAAGGTATATCTCGTCTGCATTCTCATATGAGTCACTCTCATTGGTATACCCATAATAATTCTGTGTAGCATCCATATCTTTCAGGCTGGAATTCATCATTAAACTTTTGTAAAATTCTGGCAATCTTCTTGAGTAGAAGCTCCTATCTGAAGAAAAGGAACAAGAGTGGATTCAGTCATTCCTGTCTCTTGAATCAGTGGTCACTAACCTTTTGGACTCAGGGGACCAGCAGAGGCAGTGGGGGCGAGGAGAGAGGGTGGTTTCGTGCATAAGTGTGTGGCTTTCACAAATGCAGCTTCACACTCATGTGCATGTGGTCACCCACGGCTTCTGTGGCCAGGTTCCAAGACCATCACTGGGCCACAGACCACATGTTGGAGACCCCTGTCCTAAGTAATACCAATATTATCATCACTTCCACTATCGAAGGGGCTGCCACAAAGAAGAGGGGAGTCAAGCTATTCTCCAAATCACCTGAAGACAGAATAAGAAGCAATGGATGGCAACTAATCAAAGAGAGAAGCAACCTAGAACTAAGGAGAAACTTCCTGATAGAACTTCAGAAGTTTCAGTGCTCGAACACTGCAGCTTTTAGAGAAGAGTTTGGAAAACCATTGGTCTGGAATAATATAGGATATTCTGCTTGATCAGTGAGCTGGATTAGATGACTCTAATCCAACTCTGTCATTTTGTTAATCTATTTTCCCTGTGAATGCTTGACTGATGTGGCTGCAGTAGTGAGCCATCACCTTGAAATGTTTATTGTCACACCTAAGGAGGGGAAATACTTATGCGTTGCTCCATCCATGCCTCTCAACACATATATGAAGATGTAATTGATATTGGATTGCATTGGATGGTTTCACTGTACTGAAATCCAGCAATGTCCCCTCTGTTATTTTGCCACCATTCTCTGATACATTCAACATCCCCCATGTGAGCTACAAAGCAAAAACTAGTAATTATGTAAGGAAACTTTTTTCCCAATGCTTGTTCTTGTTATGGTGATTTGGTGCCTGAAGACAGAGATAATAAGAGATAATCATAAGAAAATATATCTATGACTTGAAACTGGGAGTTAGGAGATGATATGAGGGAGAAATTCCTGCTAAGGGAGAAATGGGCAGCTTGAAAATTTTTAGAGCTGCAGATATTTCCAAAAAATAGAATATACACATACACCACCTGTTTTGGTCTACTTGAGTAACATAAAATCAATAACAGGTTTGGAAGGGACCTTAGAAGTCATCTAGCCCAACCCCCACTCAAGCAGGAGATGCTGTACCATTTCATACAAGTGGCTGTCCAATTTCTTTGTTAAAAAAAAAAAACAACCCTCCAGTGATGGACCACTTACAACTTCTAAAAGCGAGCAGTTGCACTAGTTAATTGTTCTCATTGTCAGAAAATTTCTCCTTAATTCTAGCTTGGTTCTCTCCTTCATGAGATAAGCATCGAAGATGTCCTGTATTTTTGTGTGAAAACCTTCAGTGATTAACTAGAACTTTACCAGTTGATACACAAAAAAATTGGATGAATTTAGAACTGAAGAGCCAAAACTGATGAAAAACAATTATACACAAACTAAAGAAACATCTTACTGCCTTGATCTTGGATTCCAGACAGTTTATACTTGTATTATTGAAAATCAATTATGGGTCAACATCTTATTCCCTTGAGCTTGGATTCGAAACGTTTTATATTTGTACTGTTCTGTCATAATGGCTAAAAGTAGGTTGGGAAATGAGTCCAAGCCAGGAAACCTCAACTGAGAGTAATGCGTCAGTCAACATATAAATATAACAAGAAACAATTTTCTATGTAATATCAGGTAGAGAAATAAATATACAGGCACTGAAGGAGTGGCTATTATCCTGTTTGCACATCCCTGGGTCTAATTAAACCTTCCAAAATTGTAACATACCTGAATACCTGAGTCCACACTCTTCAAAGTTAGTGAGTGGAAGATTATTGTTTCACACTTGGCAGCTGCAGTAACTGAGGATGGCAGGACCTGCAAGCAAAATGTCTTTAAGTCCAATGTCGATGTAGTTATTAGGCAGAAGGGAAGTTCATCCACCCAATCTTGAGTTACAAGGTTGAAAGAATTGTCTGAAGATTTGGATATATCTGGGAAGCAGACCCTGAGCAGAAATCTTCAGAGGTGTTTTTATAAAAAGAACAGGGCTCAGCATAACAGGTGAAGATCAATCTCCTGCAGAAAATATAAAGAGCTTTTGCTTCTGGCATGAAAAGGGAACTCTAAAAGATGCACACATGTTCTGTGCCTTGTCTAATCAGAATGTAGCACCATGTGATACAAGATGTGATCCTTGTCTGTCTAAGATAATCTTCAACAGTCAGTGTAGAAGAGAGAGAGCTGGCTTGAGCCGCCTAGGGCAAAGGAATCAAAAGCCAAGACAGACAGAGTTAAATTTTGAAGAAATGTAGCATTTCCTTATAAAGAAAGCTTTTTGGCAACAGGGAAAATTGTTCTCCAGATTATATTTCTTTTAAGATGTTGTGATTAAATAGACTGTTTGCTGATTGGCGCAAGAAGATGAAAGTAGAAAACTTCACTGGCAGTTGGATCTCTCAGCTGATAAATGGGAATTTGATTACTGAGTAAGAGATTTAGCTAATTCTTTTGTTTTTTATACTATCATCACCTTAAGGTTTATTTCCCCTCTTTGGTCATTGGAAAGATGTGGATGGGTTTATTGAAGGTTAACATCCTTGCCTGAGGATGTCTTTCTGAGCATCTCCCAAGGGTGCTATTCCAAAAGGCAACTGGATTTTCTTTGTTTTTTTCTTTGAAAACATTTTGCTTCTCATCCAAGAAGCTTCTAATCAGGGGTTCCAAAAAGGACTGAACTTGACAGCCGAGGTTCCTGGGCAGGCTTGGCTAGTCTAGTGAAGAGAAGAACCAGGGGAGACATGATAGCAGCCTTCCAATATTTGAGGGGCTGCCACAGAGAGAAAGGGGTCAAGCTATTATCCAACGCACTTGGAGGCCAGACAAGGAATAATGGATGGAAACTGAACAAGGAGAGATTTAATCTGGAAATAAGGAGAAACTTTCTGACAGTGAGAACAATCAACCAATGGAACAGATTGCCCTCGGAAGTTGTGGGAGGGCAATCACATGAGACTTTCAAGAAGCGATTGGACTGCCATTTATTAGAAATGGTGCAGGGTCTCCTGCTTGCATGGGGGTTGGACTAGATGACCTACAAGGTCCCTTCCAACTATGATTACCTGTTATCTGTTAATATATGGACTTTGGCTTTTTAAGGTAATCACTATAAGTCAATGTAGAAGGGGGAGGCTTGGCATGAACCTGGGCAGTTAGCAAGGAAAAGGGATTTTTTAAAAAAATAAATAAATAAATATAGCTGTATGATTGGTCCTCTTATCTGAGAAATTGGATCATGAATTTACCACCCATCACAACCCACAACATGAGAACCAAAAATTCAAGTGAGGCAGAGTTAATTTTAAGGCAAAGTATACTTCTTTTCAGAACCCTTGATTAGATAGGCCAGTTGCCAAATGACCTGAGAAGACCAAACACCCAAAACTGACTGACAGCTGGATTTCTCCGCTGATAAATGTGACTTAAACCAATTGAGGCAGAGACCCTGCTGATCTCAGTTAAGGACATGAACTTGCTGTGACCTGGAGTTAGAATTTAAACAAAAGCGTACAGCATATAAACGGAACTGGGAAGTATCAAAGAATTTTTCCAATAGTGTAAACTCAGCTAAATGACCCAAGGAGCTGCTGATCCAGTTCCACAGAGTAATTATTGAGTCTGTCATCTGCATCTCTCTAATTGTCTAGTTTGGTTCTGCAACCCAATAGGATAGACACAGACTTCAAAAAGTAATTAGGTCTGCAGAAAAACCCACTGCTACCAACATGCCTTCAATCGAGGACCTGTATACTACACAAGTCAAAAAGAGGGCTGTGAAAATATTTACAGACCCCTCACATCCCGGACATAAACTGTTTCAATTCCTACCCTCAAAACGACTCTATAGAGCACTGCACACCAGAACAACTAGACACAAGGACAGTTTCCCCCCCGAATGCCATCTCTCTGCTAAACAAATAATTCCCTCAACACTGTCCAACCATTTACAAAGTCTGCACTACTATCACTATTAATCTTCTCATCACTCCTTGTGTGTCTACTCACACTTGGCCAATAAAGAATTCTATTCTATTCTATTCTATTCTATTCTATTCTATTCTATTCTATTCTATTCTATTCTATTCTATTCTATTCTATTCTCTCTGAGATTGAGAGTGAAAGGTGAATATAGGATCTGTCCAGCTGCAGAGTAAGAATACTGTTACGGTTTAAGTCCCTCCCACCCACGCACCTTCTCCCATGCCTTTGCTCTGGCATCATGGCAGCCACTCTGACATCCCTGGGAACACTCCGTGACCCTCCCTCATACATCATACAAAGTCCCCACATTGCACTTTGCCATGCGCACCCTTTCCCAGCATTTCCCTGAACCCCCACACACACCCTCACTCTCTCCGCCTGCTGGGAGCAGCCACTTAAGTACCTGGAAGCCTAGGATTTTCAACTTCCTGCAGGCTTCCCCACTGACCTTCCTTGTAGAAAGGCAGCAGGAAGTTGACATTTTAGCAACTGTGACATTCGTTGAATGACTGAAGCTTGGAGTTCAGAGATTGTTGTCACTAAGCAATGAGGTCCCATTTAAGACCTCATCACTTGTTGATAAAAATTATAAATCCTGCCTAAGTTGCCATCATATGTTGACGTCTACTTGTATCTTGTTAGTAAAAGCTATATAGCTCTCATATGTCATTTCATTTCAATTTTTGGGGTGCTATGTTACCTTTCCTGTATTATAGTATGTACAATACTTTTGCCACTATTTACTGTATTGGTTATCAATTAAAAAATGAAAAAAAAAAAATAAAACCAAAAAATAACTTTTTTTTATTCTCCTCCATTTTTAATATTCCCCCCCCCCCACACCACCTCCCAAATTTATTTTTTTTTTTTTTTATTCCACCAACCCAAACAAAAAAAATGTACAGGAACTTTTCACCAAATAAATCCCTGAAAATATCTCTCACAATTGTTAAATATTGTTAGGTATCTTATTTGTTGAGGTCTCCTTTGGCTATAGCTTAACATCTTAAAGGTGTTTCATCTGCGTCTCAGACCCTCCCAAGTCAGGTGTAAAAAAGAACTCAGCCTGGGCTCTTCACAACATGACTTCAGAATTTTTGGTGTATGTCTCTAAAACTTCTTCTCAGGAGTCAAAATCAATAGAGTCAAGATGACTGAATCCTAGGTATAAGAAAACAGTTTTAAAGTACAATCTCATCATACCTACTTGAAAAGGTACCCTGTTGATCCAGCAGCAGTTACTCCCTTTACAATATGTAAATGTTTAGTAATAAACGTGGGTTTCAATTCTCTGCATTATCTCTGGGATATATCTCTGTATCATGGACCTCATGGACTGAAAAATAGCTTCAGTTGTGGTACCATCATTTGGATAAGCTTCTGGTATGGTTCTAAGTAGCTGGTTTATAGCAGTGGTGTGAAAAAATTTTGCTTCCCACATCTTTCCCCAATCTTCAAGATGAAGTCTGACAACATACTTTTTCGAGGTAAATAAATGATTTTTATATTTTATTATAGTAGCAAGAAATACATTTTGGTAGCTAGCATTAGAGACAAAGTAAAATTATACTTTTACAGAGGGGTTGCAATTCTGTTTGCAGCTTCCTCTGTGCTTTCAGGAGCTTCATCTTCTCTGAAGACTCTTTGAAAAATAACCTTGATGCTCTCCCTGCTCCGAGCTCTTTTCTTTCTACCAACCAAAAAATAGATCACTGGATTAATGCTGCTATTTAGGGCAACACCCAGATTTAAGTACATAGCCAATACAAGCAAAAGTTCCAAATTATTCAAGTCAATCGAAATACTGAACACATAGATATGTACCGGTAGAGTAAGAATAAGGAAACAGAGAAAAGTAATCAAGATCATGACTAAGAGTTGTCCACGTTTGATCTGTTTAGGTTTAAGACATATTTTGACTAATAGGATCAGAGTAGAGATTGTAATCAATGGAAGACAAAGCGTGGAAGTAAAAATCAAATAGAAATCTGAGAAGTAATAATAGTAAAATAAATCTCGTATAACTCTTGGAATTCCACCCAAGAGGAAAGAGCAGATCCAGAGGAAGGCACAGACAGCAGGGGACAAATGTTTTGGCCGGGAACAGTGATGCCAGATTGGGAAGAGGACAGCCACACACCGGTCAATGCTGATGGCTAACAGAAGTAACTGACTGTTGAAAAACATGATGCGAAGGCAACAACGTATGATCAAGAAGGGAATTCCTGCTGACATAAAATCTATAAAAAGATAAATGCAAAATATAGCCAAAAATATAAGGCATCCAAAGTCAGCGATAGCTAAATTAAGAATCAACACAGTGAAAGGGTTTCTCTTAATCTGAAAGCCAAGTAGCCAGATAACAATTCCATTCAATGGGACTCCACTACAGCAGATTATGAATATGACCGAAATAAAGATACTTCTAGAATAGTTAAACATTGTTTGGTATTTCTTGACAACATCAGTGGTATTATAGTCCAAATCCTCTGCTGTAGCATTCATGTTTGCCAGGCTGAAATTCATCACGAGACTTTTATAATGCTCCAATAATCTCTTCTTTTAGAACGGAAGTTCCTATGAGAAGAAAGGAGACAAGAATGGATTCAATCCTTCCTCCATAATAATCATATTGTCATCTCTCTCTTCTCTGATAACAATAACAACAATAGATGAACTGGGCCTCTCCAATAAACAGTAAAATGAGGCATAACTTACAGAAACCTTTACCGTGATCAATTGTCATTTGGATCAAGGAGAACCACGCTAGTTGTTGGAGTTTCTGGATATCTGGTGCCAGGTAGATTGGAGGACTGAGAACTCTTGGCTGAGCAACTGCAGGACAACTAATGGAAAGAAGGGGTTTTAATGGTCATAAATATAAAAAGACAAAAGATTGTTGTGGTTAGCTGGCAGCAGGTGCAGATGGTTGAGGAGAGCAAGGAATCAGGTGAGGGACCAGGACCATTAGGGAGTGGACTGCTGCCTTCAGAGATTGTGGCGGCTGGCAGCAGTGATGAGGAGTTTCCCAAGGAGCCTATGCCAAGTGCGTGTACACACAGGATTGCTCATTGGAAAGAACAGTTACAACAGCACAGGTGACTCAGGACTAAGCCAGCAAAGTAATGTCCCCTCCCTCAAGAGGATAAAAGCCAGATTTGAAGAAGCGTTCTGCCTTCAGATGCTCTGAAACTCAGCCTTGTGGACATTATAGTTAGTATTTGAAAACTCTTGTAAACTATTTCTTATCTGTGGGTTTTTAGTAGCTTTGAAAAACAACTTGGCAAGGCTCCTTCTTGTCGGAGCTAATTATTGGAAGCAGCCTTTTATCTGTGAAGAAACAGAATTCATGAGTGAAACCTTAAAGGGTGGGGACTGCTGCCTTTGTCTTGTGTTTGTTCTCTTGGAACCAAGTTGGGTCAGAACAAAAGCAAAGTAATAATATAATAAAGTTATTACCAGGTGCCCTTGAGTGTAGTCCCAAAACATTTGAAGCATCACTCAAAACACCATCAGCACTGATAAAATAACCTGATAGAGAAGAAGAAGGAGAAGGAGAAGGAGAAGAAGAAGAAGAAGAAGAAGAAGAAGAAGAAGAAGAAGAAGAAGAAGAAGAAGAAGAAGAAGAAGAAGAAGAAGAAGAAGAAGAAGAAGAAGAAGAAGAAGAAGAAGAAGAAGAAGAAGAAGAAGAAGAAGAAGAAGAAGAAGAAGCTATTTTTAATGGACAAAAAAGTTCACTTAAGAAAGAAAATAGGAAGAGAGGAAGGAAAAAATGAGAACTAAGAGTTAATAAAACAACCAAGAAAAAGAAAAATAAGGTGAAAAAAAAAGTACAATGTTAGAAAGCAACAGAAAAGAGAAATACAACAGAGAGGGGAAGTTAAAAAGGTGGAGGTTAGGAGGGGTGGGGGCAAAAAGACCAGACTGGAGAAGAAAAGGAGGGAAAGGGGGGGAAAAGCCATAAAGGCCTGAAACAAGATGTAAAAAAGCATATTTTTTTCAGAGATAAAGGATAGAGTATTAAGGAAAGATTCTGCAAGAGTACATAAGATAGTATTGTAGTATTTGCATTTGAAATAGTCCATTGGAATATTATAAGATTTAATAAAGTATTAAAATGTTTAATAATGATAGATCTCAATACTCAATGAAATATCAAAGAGAATGTGTAAAATGATTAATGTTTAGTTACAGTTTAACTTGTTATTGCTTTAAAGTTATTATAAATTTATTATTTCATTTTCTTATTTTAAAATAATGTACTAAGTAGAATTAGAATTAGAATGGAAATTATATACTTAACGATATTACAAATTTATTATTCTTTTATTTTAAAAAGCAACATGTAGAATGTACTAAGCAGAAGAATGGAAATTATCTACTATTTTAAGTGTTAATTTAGGGGAAAGATAGAAAGGCGTTACGCTTTAAAAGTGACACAGGGGAAGTTTTCTGTTAAAGAGAAGTGATATATAGATAATTGGAAAAGAACGGATAAAAGATACAAGTATAATGATTTTAAAATAAGATGAAATAAACAAAATATAATTAAGAGAGTGAAAAGAAGGGAGAAGTTATATAGAAAATATAGAATGGTAAATAAGATAAGAATGGTATATAAGGTGAGCATGAATTTGATATAGGTCTGTAAAAAAGATGTAACCCGGGGCTAAGCCACTTTTCAAAAGAAGTTTTATGTTTTCTGTTTTGGTTAGCTATGTTCGATTGAGAATTAATAAAACCTTGGAGGAACAAAACTAAAGGGAGAAACAATGAGAAACTTGGAAAAGACGTGTATAAATGATAATTAAGGAGGTTTTATGCTTTTATGTCTTGTTTTATGTTTTGTACTTTGTGTGTTTATGTCTGATTGAGAGTTGATAAAATCTTGATAGAAAGAAATATAATTGAATAAAAGTGAAGGGAGAAACAATGAGAAATTTGGAAAAGATATATACATGCTTAAATGGAAATGTGATAATGTGAAACTATGTCTTAAAAAATAATGTTTTATTTGTCTTGTTAAAACTTATAAGTAACTTTTAGAAAGGAGGTTTTATGCGTTTATGTCTTATGTTTTGTTCATCTTTTAAAAATCAGTAATTTTTTGAAGAAGAAGAAGAAGAAGAGGAGGAGGAGGAGGAGGAGGAGGAGGAGGAGGAGGAGGAGGGAGGAGGAGGAGGAGGACAAGAATAGAACTCATAAAATACACACATTAAGGTTTATTAGAGTCAGGCATGAGAACACTGGTGTCACACCATGCTGGAAAAAAATTGCTGCTGAACTGAGTTCCACTACTGGTCAGAGGATCCTGCAGGATAAGTTGATCCCATCCTCAGGGTCCTTAAGTCCTGCTCTGACCTCAAAAAGGAGTACATTGCAAATAACAGTTAAAAAAACCAAAGCCTACCTGAAGATGATGAGAATCTCCAAACAGAACCAGCAGGTCTTTTTCAGAATCTAAGAATGAGATCTGTTTCAATGACTCCCATTGACCTGCAGTTGATGCAGTTAGTTCCTTCTTCAGAGAAAGAGGAATTAAGCGGGACCAAGCTGCAAACTTTCTTACAATGAAAAAAACAACTTGCGTCATATGTCTTTCTGACTTTTGCCACTTAAAGTGTTAGCACACACAAGATTCAAAGGAAATCCTTGAAGATACTATCATTTCACAAGCCAATAGGAGTTTTAAGGTCATGATTTGAGATTTGGTTCACATGTGATTTATGGTACAACAAATGAAAAGTTTTATTTTATTTTTTTTATTATTTATTTGTCAATTGTTTACGAGATAAGTAAAAGTGTATACGTAATTATGAATACATGAAATGAGTACATATAAGAAAAGTTAATATAACATTTAAGAATCTTTTGATTAGACGTGCCACACTTAGAGTTTGGAATAATATAAAACAAGGTTATTTGCTAAATGGCCCTTAGGTGGGGTCACCCACAAGAAGCCTTTTTTAAAAAGGAGATGATAGCCAAACAACCATGGATAACACAGAACGATCTCCTTCTCCGGGGCAATAGGGTTTTGGGACTCAAAATGAAAGAAAAATTATAAAAGAAAGGTTATACTTACTGACTTACTGACTTCGTTATTTGCAACTGTCAGAAAGGTTTAAACTGGATTAAAAAATGATTTTACAGCTAAAATATTAAAGTTAAAGATAAAATGATAAGAATTATACTGCAAAATTTTATAAATTATTATTAACAATTTAATCTTGAAGATGGATATATGAAACATTGTAGGGCTAAAGGGGCTAAAAATATTGGGTATAATAATGGAAACAATGTGGACATAAGGCTTGATGCTGAGTTCTAATCTGAAAGAAAAATTTAAAATGATGTGTTGAATTCCTGAAATTATCAAAGATATATAAGGTTGTTTCAAACTATTGAAAACGTAATCAACCTGTCAGTATTTTTTTTACCACCTGTGATCAATAGGTAAGAAGGCTAACAATTTTGGAATCAAATATCTACTTGGGTTTTTTAAAAAATTGGAAATAGATATAAAAATGAAACCTGAAGCATTTCTTTTAAGGATGACAGACAAACATGGGACTTTGTTTTTATATCTGACACCAGCTGTAAGGTTGTTATATGCGCAAAGATGGAAAGAAGCAGAGGTGGTATTCAGCAGGTTCTGACCAGTTCTGGGGAACTGGTAGCGTAAATTTTGAGTCGTTTGGAGAACTGGCAAATACCACCTCTGACTGGACCCACCCCCATCTATTCTCTGCCTCCTGAATCCCAGCTGATTGGCTCGGTCTCCTTTTGTTGCCCTGCACAGGGGGATGGAGCTGGAAAGCAGGTTAGTGGGGTGGGGAGGGAATGGGGATTTTGCAGTATCCTTCCCCTGCCACTTCCACCAAACTATGCCCACCAAGCCATGCCCAGAGAACCGGTAGTAAAACGTTTGGAATCCCACCACTGGAAGGAAGTATATATACCCCACGTTGGAAAAATGAAATTTGAAAATAACGGAGCAAGCTGAGTGAAGATGTTTGCTTTGCTCAAAGACAATAATCTGAACAAATTTCTTGTGACTTGTAGATCACATTTTTCTGAGTTCATATATTATGCTAAGCCAAAGTGTGACTGTGGTTTGTAAACAAGCCATGCTTATTAGATCAGCATATTCTGTGAAGCCATAAAATTGAGATTAATGCCAAACACCCTGGTTTAAAACTCTGTGTGAATTCTCTAAGGTGGTTTTAGAGAGATCACATGCTTTGGTTGGTGTTGTCTCAAAAGACAGTGTTCATTGCCTGCCAGGCTATAGATCAGGGGTGTCCAACCTTGGCAACTTTAAGACTTGTGGACTTCAACTCCCAGAATTCCTCAGCCAGCTGGCTGAGGAATTCTGGGAGTTGAAGTCCAGAAGTCTTAAAGTTGCCAAGGTTGGACACCCCTGCTATAGATAAATAAGTCACACCAAAGGTGGAGATAAAATCCATTTTATTTTTTCTACTTGGGGAGTCCCGAATCAAAGGATCAGAGACAAAACATTTTTGTCTCTGGTCTAACATTTTTTACACCCATGCTCGCAAAAAAACATCATCTGATTTTAGAGATTA